>NW_027512685.1:0-300000 GCF_048772815.1 Callospermophilus lateralis | reverse complement strand
GCAGTTCAGAGTTCGACTTCCCTTTTGCATGATAAAGGGTAGGTGTTATAAATCTAGTCAATTTTTAATTGAAATAGTTCTCGATGTGTTTTCAAAGGTAACAAATATGTGAACTACTGTCTCCCATTCTCTGGAGCCTATTCAGCACTTGTATTTTTATATGCACAAATAGAATCCTGCATGGTATCACACGTACATTCTTGTGAATTACATGACATAGCAGATACAAAGTGTGAGAAGTGATCACTCCTCCTAAACCCTGTTGGAACTGAAAATTCAACCTATGGGTGAGCTTCCCAGTAGAACAACATAATACATAAACCCATGTTCAGTAAAATGAATGTTTTTGCATCTTTATGATATATATTTCATGATGAATTTCGATTGGCATATATATTGCTACTTATTGATGTCTATGTTTGTGTGTGTGTGTGTGTGTGTGTGTGTGTGTGTGTGTGTATATATATATATATATATATATATATATATATATATATATACTCTCCAGATTTTTAAAAATATGAAATATATGTGTCTTATATACAATCCCTAAATTCATTCATGTTCATGTATGTGGATTAATAATCAACTTTTCACAAGATTATTCTTAGAAATATTCATCCACCCGAAATACATATTTGTTTCCTAGTACTGAAAACTAACTTCAGTGAAAGGTGCATACAAATCCTAATATGTCTACATTAACTAACCCAGTTTAACATCAATGCATGTAGGTTACTATGGAACATGATGTGTATTTTGACGTTAATTTTTATTCCACACTGGTAAATTACTATTTCTTCAGTTTATGTACATCATAGAATATATATTTGATTCACTAGTTGGCAAATTTATAGGCATTTGTTTCACTTTCAATCACTTCCTGCTCCAGAACACATGTATTCCTCTATGTTTCTTTACTGGTCTATTCATGAGACTTTTTTCCAAATATATTATTTTTGATTTCCATAATCAATTTTGAAACAAAACTCACAAATCCTTCATGATAAACCATAACCCTAAGATGATCATTAGATATATAACTGGTTGGAATGAATGATTGTATATCAATATAACATTTCTTTTATATTTTCAGATATCTATTCAATCCATTATTTAAAGTGGATCCAGTTGTATTATTTATTCACAGTATGGTCTATTCATGCATTATCTGTATATTCATAGAAATAGGGTACACCTCTTTGTACGACCATACTAATTTATAAGTCTTCAAAATATTGCTCCAAGAAATGGTGGAAGAAATACTCATGTCACCTGATCTACATACACATTTTATCACAGAAATATTCTGGACACCAAAAGCAAAGGTCACACTTACAATTGTACCAAAGCCTAAATAGAAAGTGAGCATGGATTACTAAAAACATCCATGTCCAGGTTGCCTAATGCTCTCAAATATCAATCCTATTGGTGACTACATATTTGTTTCTTCCTAATATTATACATTCAACCTCAAACCTGTTGAAAATGTCTAACCCTATCACACACTTTATACTTTGCTTGATTTCCTAATGTCTCTATTGATATCTGCTTTCCTACATGTTTTTCCCAGTTCGTCATTGTGACTGACTCTTCACATGTACTGACATTTACATACACTCTCTACCCGAAACCCTATTGCTAAAGAACTTTTGGTCCAAATCCTATACTCACTCTTCTTTCTAAACCTACCGACTACCTTCCTAATCCTACCGATTATCACTTTTTGACTGGATGTTCTCTTCAACATTCAATCATCCAAAGTACAAGGTCCGATGCCAGTGTATATTGATTTATTTGAGACATCTGTGCAGCACATAACTCAAAGCTAAGTATCCCACTCAAGTCCCCAATGCCCTTCTGGGCTTCAAATCTTATCTAGATTTCTGCTTTCATAGTTATATTTCACATATATACTCTTGTAAATACCACAGGTTGCCAATGCCATTATTCATCCTGCAGAATGATTCATAACCCAAATCGAACCTATTATTAACCCTAACCATACACTCTTCCTTCAATACAACTTACAGAAGAGCAGGGACAGAGTGGGTCTTACAATATAGGAATGTAGATTATCTTCCACCTGCTGAGAACCTAAAAGATCCATGGAGAAATGATCCTTGGAGAATATGTAGGCAGCTATGTAGGACCTGAGAGAGCAATAGTCATCTTCCATGGCAAACAACCTGGTCAGGAAGAATTGATGTGTCTGAATCAGCCTCTGCCTTCTTAAAGTAGAGAAGATGGACCTATGCAGGCCTGTGTGGAGAGCTGTTCCTGGGTGCCTATGGTTGATATACCATTCTAACTTCTGAATGTGTCACAGGATGTTGGGGCAGCCTCCATCTCATAGGAACCTTGGAAGCAACTGTTAGGTCAAAGTGGTTACCAAGGCAGTGACCATATTCAGTTCCTGAAAGAAGTGACCTCACTTCACTTCCTTGGTGATGGAATTCTCTGAACTTGGGATCCCGGAAGCCAGGCACCCAGAGTCAGTCTCACTCTGAGTCCCAGTGGGCTAACTTATTTGTTTTTCCCAAAGACATAGTCAGTCTTTCTTGGTACCTACTGATGTGAGGATGGCCAAATTCCAGCAGAGCTCGGAAGAGGGGCCTTTCCTGAGAAAGTAGGTAGTGGCGAACCACTGGCTCCTGACAACTTCACAGAATTGGCCAAGGAGACCAGATCTGAAACAGGACAGGCCATTTTTGGGGGAACATAATATGGCCCACCAGTCAGAAGACACTTCGGATAATCACAGACCTACTTGGGTGAAAGAATCGCCTTTGCTGTTGTAGGTGTGAGTTTGTGGTTTTTTCTGATGTTCTGAGAATAGCTAGGAAAGGTGGTTTATTTGGTTTGGAGTGGACTGTTTCTAGTAAGTCCTTTGACATGGTGAGTGTTTCTATGTCTGTGTATCCCAGTGTATCCGTTGTTGTAGACATTAGAAAAGATAATGCATCAATGGAAGCGTTGTCTCTAGTTGAAAGCTTCCCCACATTCTTACTGCCAATTGATGAATGGACTGCAGCTTGCCTTATGGATGGGCAACATCTACTATCTTCTTAAGTTCCTGTTTTCTTCGTGTTATCCAGCCACTCTCCAGAATAGGCTCATGGTTTTGAGTCCCAGATATGTAACACCACAGGGCTCTGTGACATGGCCATGTACTGGATAGCTTAAGGGAATGGGAGCATCTCAGAAAACTCAGATATCAGTGTGACCAGTAATGTCTCAGTGGAGAAACCCTTCTTTGGGCCATTTGCTTACTTCTGTTTCTATTATCCTGAATATCAGGAAAGTTTTTGCCTTAGGCCACCCAGTTGTGTAGCATTAAGAAGACTGTTTTCATATGGAAATGAATGGACATCACCTGTGGCTCTTTGCTTAATTGCTTTGGAATGGAATGTGTCTGAATCAGCCTCTTGTCCTTGAATGAGGTTGTGGCTTAGATTCTCAGCACCTGATGGATCTACAGAAAGATCCCATGTGGTTCCAAAACCAAAATGACCAAAAGAGAAGTCATTGTGGATGAATATTTTTGCCTTCTTGTTTTAGGTTCCTGACCTCCATCAAGTGAGAATAGGGATCCTTAGGGTCAAATGAGTCTTTGAAATCCCTGCAGAGGCTAGCCCACATGTGCTTGGGTTTTCTCATGACTCCAAATCACATCAAGAATTTATAGGCTTCAGCCAGTAGGCCTCAAATTGAGAAGCGGAACACTTTAACAGCAGGAATATTTGATCACTCCTGGTTCACAGGAATAGTGTTCAGGCCACCATGTTTTTAGGCAAATGAGGGGCAAGTGAGCTTATTTTGGACACTACCTTGTGCTCATTGAAACCTCCAGCTAGAGGTTATGATGAGTGTCTACAAGGAAAAAGATTATGGCCCTGTGGGAGTGATTTCATTTTAATTTTGGTCATTTTTGTGGCAGTTGGAAGGGATGACTGGGTCCACCTGGGCTTGAAATCTGGTATGATTTACCCTTAGAGACTGAGTTCTGGAACTGACCTCAGAGAAGTATTGCCATGAATTGTGTTGGGATTTTAGGAGGCCACGCATGAGACTCACTCTTGGAAACTGAGATCTTGGCCCAGGGTGGCTTTCCACAGAGGCCTGGGAATCTCAGCCAGGATATCACATGATTTTATTCTGAAAGACTTGGTAGCCATAGTTGAGAGTCAAAACACACATGGACCTCACATTGTAGACGTCAATTGGCCTGGCTTCATGTGACCTGTTGGCAACTCTTTGAGAAGCCTTGACTTTAAAGTTCTCCAGAGCATTCATTGAAATGAGCTTTCTCAACACTTAACGGTTCCTGAATGAATTGAAACCCACAGTGCCTGTAACTTCATCCTTGAAAAATTGCTAGATAAATACCATAAAAGTTTTGAAATTCCCATGACCAGGTGGCACTACAGAAACTTTGGATGTCCTGTTGCTGATCATGTGTATACCAGACAGTGCCTTGTTTGACTGGGTTTCATGAAAATGGTGTAGAATACGAGATGCCAGGAATTTGGAGCCTTGTGAGTAGTGGGCCTAGAGTAGTGGTGGGCAGGTATGTGATGAAACATCAAGGTGGGGCCATGTGGATCGGCTATCGGCTTACAAATGGCTTGTGACTGATATGGCGCAGCCCCCATTCCCTTGTAGGTAAAGGCATCTTGTTATGTGGAGAGGTTTCAGGGCAATGTTCATAATCAGGTTGCTATGGTTATTGGGACAAGCTATGTGGGATAGAAGACTGGTTGGTACATTCTCCTGCAGACGCTAACCCACCCCACGTGACAGAACACGCTCCAGCACTGTATCCCAGATGAACTTCTTATATTGTGTGAAGCAAGTACCAAATTCCCAGTGTAGCAGCAAGACACACCACGAAAAGTGGAGGATGATCAAATGTCTTCACAGTCCCCACCGGGAGACACTTAGCCTCCAGTGGACATAGTTTACCTACAAAGAGAAAATTGAGCACTGCTGCCTCATGTTCATTGGAAAATAAGAAATCATGTCTTCCAGGTAACATAGAAGCAGACCCAGCTTTTATGGTCTCACTACAAAGGAAGCCAAAGCTCATGACAACAACATATATTTCAAGTGCCCAACCTCAGAGGCAGTATTCCAAGAAGTCTTAGGCCAGCAGAGCTCTTTGTTTGTGGAGTGTTTACCCTGTCCCTTACTTTTGGAAACGCCTCTACCACCTCCAAGGTTGTAAACTCCCGAGGATATTCCATTCCATATATGTATTCATAGATTTTCACAGTTTTCTACTATAATTGTGTCTTACTTGGGTGAAGGTAATGTCAAGGCATTGTTCTGGATATGAGTGAGAAGATTTTTGTGTAGCACATATTTACATACACATTGGATTCATTTTTCAATTTTCCATTTGAAATACTGAATCCCTGACACTAACCCATACCCTACTAGACTCTGACTAATGATCCTAATATGATGGTGAAAAATTACCCAAAAAGAAAAGAAACACAAGCAGTTCAGAGGAGGCATGGTGTATAGTTGGAATTGCATTTTGCATAATATTTTGTAGGAGTTATAAATCTAGTCAATTTTTTGTTGAAATAGTTCTACATGTGTTTTTAAAATTAACAAATATATGAATCCCTGTCTCCCTTTCTCTGTAGCCTATTCAGCAGATGTATTTTTATATGCACATATAGAATCCTACCTGATATCACTCGTATACACTTGTGAGGTGGCTGAATTGGCAGATGCAAATTGAGAGAAGAGATCACTCCTCCTAAACGCTGTTGGAACTGAAAATTCAACCTATGGGTGAGCATCCTAGTTGAATAACATTATACATAATTTCATGTTCAGTAAAATTAATATTTTTCAATCTGTGGATTATATATATTTCATGATGAATTTCTATTGGCATATATATCGCTACTTTTTTTTATTGGTTGCTCAAAACATTACAAAACTCTTGACATATCATATTTCATACATTAGATTCAAGTGGGGTATGAACTCCCATTTTTACTCCAAATACAGATTGCAGAATCACATCAGTTACACATCCATATTTTTACATAATGCCCTATTAGTTACTGTTGTATTCTGATACCTTTCCTATACTCTACTATACCCCCTCCCTTCTCTTCCCATCTTTTCTCTCTACCATACCTACTGTAATTCATTTCTCTCCTTGTTTATTTTCCCACAACCTCTTATATGTAATTTTGTGTAACAATAAGTGTCTCTCTCCATTACCATGCAATTTCCCTCTTCTCTCCCTTTCCCTCCCACCTCATGTTTCTGCTTAATGTTAATCTTTTCTTCATGCTCTTCCTCCCTGCTCTGTTCTTAGTTGCTCTCATTATATCAAAGAAGACATTTGGTATTTGTTTTTTAGGGATTGGCTAGATTCACTAAGCATAATCTGCTCTAGTGCCGTGTATTTCCCTGCAAATTCCATTATTTTGGCATATTTTGGCATATTTTGCATACTTTGTATACTCTAGATATTAGGGCTCCATGTGAAGGGTGAGGACTAAAAATTTGTTCCCATGATGTAGGCTCCATATTTACCTCTCTTATTGTTTCTCTTTCTGAGGAAAAAAAAAATTCGGTTTAAGTAAGTCCCATTTCTTGATTCTTGTTATTAACTCTTGTTTTATGGGTGTCCTATTAAGGAATTCGGAGCCTGACCACACAATATGTAGATCGGAGCCAACTTTTTCTTCTATCAGACGCAGAGACTCTGATTTGAATCTAGCTCCTTGATCCACTTTGAGTTAACTTTTGTGCATGGCGAGAGGAGGGGATTCAGTTTCATTTTGTTGCATATGGATTTTCAGTTTACCAAACACCATTTGATGAAGATGCTATCCTTCCTCCATTGCAGGCCATTAGCTCCTTTATCAAATATAAGATAGTTGTAGCTTTTTGGATTAGTCTCTGTGTCCTCCATTCTGTACCATTGGTCCACCCACCTGTTTTCGTACAAGTACCATGCTGTTTTTATTATGATTGCTCTGTAATATAGTTTGAAATCTGGTATCGCTATACTGCCTGATTCACACTTCCTGCTTAGAATTGCTTTTGCTATTCGGGGTCTTTTATTTTTCCATTTGAATTTTATGATTGCTTTATCTATTTCTATAAAAAATTCCTTTGGGATTTTGATTGGCATTGCATTAAACCTATAGAGAACTTTTGGTAATATCGCCATATTGATGATGTTAGTTCTGGCTATCCATGAACGGGGTATATTTTTCCATCTTCTAAGATCTTATTCTATTTCTCTTTTTAGGGTTCTGTATTATATAATTCTTTATATAATTATATAAATCTTCTGCATTATATAAATCTTTCACCTCTTTTGTTAGGTTGATTCCCAAGTATTTAATTATTTTGAGGAAACTGGGAATGCAGTGTTTGGACTCATTTTTGTTTCAGAAGTTTTGTCGCTAATATACAGAAATGCCTTTGATTTATGCATGTTGATTTTGTATCCTGCCACATTGCTGCATTCATTTATTAGTTCTAGTAGTTTTTTCTTAGACCCTTTTGGGTCTTCTATGTATAGAATCATGTCATCTGCAAATAGTGATAATTTAAGTTCTTCTTTTCCTATTTTTATGCCGTTAATGTCTTTCATCTCTCTAATTGCTCTGGCCAGTTTTTTCGAGAAATATATTGAATAGAAGTGGTGATAGAGGACATCCCTGTCTTGTTCCAGATTTTAAAGGGAATGCCTTCAAATTTTCTCCATTCAGAATGATGATAGCCTGAGGCTTAACATAGATAGCTTTTACAATGTCGAGGTAAGTTCCTGTTATCCCTAGTTTTTAAAATGTTTTGAACATAAAGGAATGCTCTACTTTGTTGAATGGTTTTTCTGCGTCTATCGAGATGATCATATGGTTCTTATCTTTAAGTCCAATGATGTTGTGAATAACATTTATTGATTTCCGTATATTGAACCAGCCTTGCATCCCAGGGATGAATCCTAGTTGATCATGGTGCACAATTTTATTGATGTGCCTTTCTATCCAATTCACCAGAATTTTAATGAATATTCTTGCATCTAGGTTCATCAGAGATATTGTTCTGTAGTTTTCTTTCTTTGAGGTGTCTTTGTCTGGTTTCAGAATCAGGGTGATGTTGGCCTCATAGAATGAATTTGGCAGAGCTCCCAGTTTTTCTATTTCCTGAATAACTTGAAAAGTATTGGTATTAATTCTTCTTTAAAGGTTTTGTAAAACTCTGCTGTATACCCATCCGGTCCTGGGCTTTTCTTGGTTGGTAGTCTTTTGATTGCTTCTTCTACTTCATCCATTGATATTGGTCTGTTTAAATTGTGTGTTCCCTTATGACTCAGTCTGGGCAAATCATATGACTTAAGAAATTTATCGATGTCTTCACTATTTTCTATTTTATTGGAATACAGTTTTCCAAATAATTTCTAATTTTCTTCTGTATTTATGTTGCATCTGTTGTGATATTGCCTTTTTCATCCCGTCTGTTAGTAATTTGAGTTCTCTCTCTTCTTCTCTTCGTTAGCACGGCTAAGGGTCTGTCGATCTTTTTTATCTTTTCGAAGAACCAACTTTTAGTTTTGTTAATTTTTTCAATAGTTTCTTTTGTTTCAATTTCGCTCTGATTTTAATTATTTCTTGCCTTCTGCTACATTTGCTGTTGTTTTGCTCTTCCTTTTCTAGGGCTTTGAGATAAAGTGTGAGCTCATTTATTTGTTGTTTTTTTTTTTTTCTTTTTTTGAGGAATGACCTCCAGGCGATGAATTTACCTCTTAAAACTTCTTTCATTGTGTCCCATAGAATCTGATATGTTGTGTCTGTATTTTCATTTATCTCGAAGAATTTTTTTATTTCCTCCTTTATGTCTTCTGTAACCCATTGATCATTCAGTAACATATTGTTCATTTTGCAGGTGATGTATGACTTTTTCTTTTTTCTTTTATCATTGGTTTCCAGTTTCATTCCATTATGATCACAAAAAATTCATGGTATTATCTCCTCCCCTTTATATTTACTGAGGGTTGCCCATTGATCATTCAGTAACATATTGCTCATTTTGCAGGTGATGTATGATTTTTTCTTTTTTTCTTTTATCATTGGTTTCCAGTTTCATTCCATTATGATCACAAAAAATTCATGGTATTATCTCCTCCCCTTTATATTTACTGAGGGTTGCCCTATGGCATAACATATGGTCTATTTTTGAGAAGGATCCATGTGCTGCTGAGAAAAAAGTATATCCACTTGATGATGGTTGATATATTGTATATATGTCAGTTAAGTCTAGGGTATTGATTGTGATATTGAGTTCTATAGTTCCTTTATTCAACTTTTGTTTGGAGGATCTGTCCAATGGTGAGAGAGGTGAGTTGAAGTCACCCATAATTATTGTATTCTGGTCTATTTGATTCTTGAACTTGAGGAGAATTTGTTTTATGAACGTCGCAGCACCATTATTTGCTGCGTGAATATTGATAATTGTTATGTCTTGTCGGTGAATGGTTTCTGTTAACAGTATATAATGTCCTTCCTTATCCCTTTTGATTAAATTAGTCTTGAGGTCGATTTTATTTGATAGGAGGATGGCCACCCCTGCTTGCTTACGAGGTCTGTGTGCATGGTATAAATTTTCCCAATCTTTCACCATCAGCTTGGGTATGTCTTTTCCATTCAGATGTGTCCCCTGGAGGCAACATATTGTTGGATTTGGTTTTTTTTTTAATTCAAGTTACAAGCCTATGTCACTTTATTGGAGAGTTTAAGCCATTAACGTTTAGAGTTACTATTGATATATGGTTTGTACTGCCACCCATGTTTGCCTATATCTTTTTTTTAAAATTAGATTGTTTCTACATGATTAGCTTTTCCCCGCCCTCTGTCATTACTGAGGCACTTCCCACTGATGGTTTTCGTTGTTGATTTTCATTTCTTCCTTGTGTAGTGTTTTGCTCAAGATGCTTTCCAATGCTGGTTTTCTGGCTGCAAATTCTTTTAGCTTTTGTTTATCATGAAATATTTTTATTTCGTTGTCTTACATTAAGCTTAATTTTGCTGGATACATAATTCTTGGTTGGCATCCATTGTCTTTCAGTGTTTGAAGTACGTTGTTCCAGGATCTTCTCACTTCCAGCATCTGTGATAAAAAAATCCATTGTTAACCTTTTTGGTTTACCCCTGATTGTAATCTGCCTCCTTTCTCTGGTAGCTTTTAATATTTTCTCTTTGTTTTGTATATTGGATATCTTCATAACAATGTGTCTTGGAATGGGTCTACTGTGATTTTGTGTGCTCAGTGTCCTGTAAGCATCTACAATTTGTTTATCTGTTTCCATTTTTATTTCTGGAAAGTTTTCTCTAATTATTTCATTCAGCAGGTTACTCATTCCCTTGGTTTGAATCTCTGTACCTTCCTCTTTCCGGATGACTCATAAGTTTGTTTTTTTTATGTTATCCCATATCTCTTGGATGTTTTCTCATAATTTTTTACAGCATTTCTTTCTTGGCTAGAGTTTTTTTCAAGATGATATATTTTGTCTTCATTATCTGACATTCTGTCTTCTACTTGCTCCACTCTGCTAGTGATACTCTCAATTGAGTTTTTAATTTGGTTTATCATTTCCTTCATTTCTAGAATTATTGTTTGATTTTTCTAATAATCTCTATCTCCTGATAAAGATGCTTAATTTCTTATTTTATCTGTTTATGTAATTCATTTTCAATGCGTTCTTTCACTGTTTTTGTTGTCTCGTATCCTCTTTAAGGTTCCATTCCATCTGTCTAAGGTATTCCTTGAGTTCTTTATATGACCATTTTTCTGATGACTCTAGATGCTCTTGAATATTTAGGCTGTCCTTCATTGTTTGCACTTTTATTCTTCCTTGCTTTTTTATGCTTCTCATGTTACTTCTTGTTCTGTTTGACTACTGAGTTACTGCTTACTCTTATAAATTTATTTGATGCTTGGAAGGAAAGATATTAGAAGGGAAGGGAAGAAGTCACTAAGGAGAATGAGAGTAGGCAGGTAGAATTCAAGGAAGGGGGTATAACAAAATTGATAAGAAATGAAAAGACAAAAGAAAAAAATAGAAAATAAAGAAAATTTTAAGTAATAATGATAATTTAAAAATGAAAATTAAAATTTAAAATAATAATAATAATAATAAAATAAAAAATAAAAAAAATAAAAACATTAAAAAAGTTAAAGAACAACAACAAAAATGAAAATCAAAGAAAAAGAAAAGCATACAAATAAAATAATAATATTAATACATGCAGTCCTAGAGTTCAATTTACTTCTCTTCCAGTAGGTGGAGCTGTGTGCACTGGGCCAAGATTCTCCTCTCAATTAGCGGGAACCAATCACTGTGCAGCAGCTCTTCCTCCCAGTCTGGGCGGGTCTCCAATCCTGAGTGCCTAGGGCCTTCTCTTGTGCTTCCTCAAGCCAGGCCCCGCTCACCTTTGACGCTCACCACAATACTGGTTACACGCCAGGCCTCTGCTCCTGGTAGCCCTGTTTTAATGAACGCCTGGGCACACTCTCCCTGTTTGCCTCCCTCAGACCCTAAGTTTGTAGAACTTTGGCCTGAGAACCCCCAGCGAATTTTCTTGTCCTCCGGGAGCCATGCCCCCGGTAGGTGGTGTAAGAGACCTCAATTGTCAGCACTGGTGGGAGTGGTAGCCGGGAATTCCACGCCGCGAGTCCCGAGCCAATCCTGATTCCCTAGGTCTGGCTATCGCGCTCCTGGGAGACCTGGGAGGGGCCATTACGGCAGAGCTGGAAAGGGCCCTTGAGGTTTCCCCATGGTTTTGAGAGAGATGGCAATGGGATTACACACTTGTCGCGTTGGTTTCAATGAAGTTATCTCCTCCGCCGCCTGTAATGTCAGTTCTCTGCCATGGTCGTATCCCATTAAAATGGTGACCATTTGTTCCCTTTGCTGGGTGACCAATGCAACAGGTGGGTCCTGACTATATCTCCCAAGCCCCATTTCAATCCTGTGGCCACTGCCTATGAAGGCTCAGTTGTTTTTTAACTCTGTCAATTCAGAAAGACCGACCAGTTATTTCAGCGGGAATGTTAGTGCTGAGTCACAAAAACCAGACGAATCTAAGCTTGAATGCAGCCAATCCGGGCTCTGTGTGTGTTCTGAGGGGCCCAGACTGTTCGCCCCAGATTCACAACAGGTCAACATTGCCTAGTGATTCTGAGCAAACAGCATTTAGACAGTTTATGACTCCCTATGCCCTGCAGCTGAAGAGATCATAGGCTTGATTTCTCCATGCCTGCCTTCATAATGGATCTCATGTATTGCTACTTTTTAATATCTGTGCATGTGCGTGTGTGTGTGTGTGTGTGTGTGTGTGTATATATATATATATATATATATATATATATATATATACACTCTCCAGATTTTTCAAAATATAAAATATGAAATATATGTGTCTTATTATACACTCCCTAAATTCATTCATATTCATATCTGTGGATTTATAATCAACTTTCCACAAGATTATTCTCAGAAATAATCATCCACCTGCAATACATATTGTTTCCTAGTACTGAAAACTAAATTCAGTGAATGGTGCATACAAACCCTAATATTTCTACAGTTACTTAGCCAGTTTAAAATGAATGCAAGTAGATTCCTAGGGGACATGATGTGTATTTTGACTTTCATTTTTATTCAACACTTGTACGTTACTATGTCTTCAGTTTATGCACATCATAGGATATATATTTCAGTCACAAATTAGAAAATTAATAGGAATTTGTTTCACGATCAATCACTTCCTGATTCAGAACACATGCATTCCTCCATGTTTCTTGACTAGTCTTTTCATGAGACTTCTTTCCAAACACATTATTTTTGTTTAACATCATCACTTATAAAGCAAAACTCAAACACCATTCATCATAAACCATAATCCTAATATTACCATTAGATATATAACTGTTGGAATGAATGATTGTATATCAATACAAGATTTCTTATATATTTTCACATATCAATTCAATCCATTATTTAAAGTGGAATCAGTTATGTTATTTATTCATAGTATGGTCTATTCATGCATTATCTCTATATTCATAGAAACAGGTTACACCTCTTTGTGCCCCTAATACTAATGTATACATCTTCAAATTATTGCTCCCAGAAATGGTGAAAGAAATACTCATGTCACCTAATCTACATATACATTTTATCACAGTAATATTCTGAACAAAAAAAAATAAAATGTCACACTTATGATTGTACCAAAGCCTAAAAGGAAAGTGAATGTTGATAACTAATAGCATCCATGTCCAGGTTGCCTAATGCTCTCAAATGTCATTCCCATTTGTGACGACATATTTGTTTTTTCCTATGATTATATATTCAAACTCAAGCCTGTTGAAAATGTCTAATCCTATCACTCACTTTATACATTGCCTGATTTCGTAATGTCTCTATTGACACCTGCTTTCCTACATATTTTCCCCAGTTCATCATTTTGGCTGACTCTTCACATGTGCTTACATGTCCATTCACTCTCTAAACGAAACCCTATTGCTAAAGAAGCTTTTTATTCCAAATCATATACTCACTCTTCTTCCTAAACCTACTGACTATCTTCCTAATCCTACCGACTATCCCTTTTTGACTGGATGTTCTCTTCTACATTCAATCAACCAAGGTACTATGTCCTATGCCATTGTATTTCGATTTAACTGAGACAATTGTACAGAACATAATTCAACACTAAGTATCCAAACCAAGGGCCCAATGCCCTTCTGGGCTTCAAATCTTTCTTAGATTCCCGTTTTCATACATATATTTCACCTATATATTCTTATAAATATCGCAGGTTCCCAATCCCATTATTCATCCTGCAGAATGATTCCTAACCCAATTCGAAAATATTATTAACCCTAACCATACACTAACTTTGCAGGAGAGCAGGAACTGTGTGGGTATTAAACTACAGGAATCCAGGGGATCTTCACCTGCTGAGAAACTCAAATGTTCATGCAGAAATGATCCCTGGTGAAGATGAAGGCAGCTATGAAGTACCTCAGAAAGCAAAAGTCATCTTCCATGGCAATCATTCTGGTAAGGATGAAGGGTTGTGTCTGAATCAGTCTCTCTCTTCTTAATGTATAGAACATGGACCAAACCAGTCCTGTGTGGAAGCTGTTCCCGGGTGCTTATGGTTGATACAGCATTCTAACTAGAGAAAGTGTCCCATGAAAATCGGGGCAGCCTCCACCTCATGGTACTTTTGGAAGCAACTGTTAGGACAAAGTGGTTGCCAAGGCAGTGACATCATTCAGATCCTGAAGGAAGTGATCTCACCTCACTTCCTTGGTGAGGGAACTCTCTGAACTTGGGATCCAGGAAGCCAGGCACCCAGAGACAGTCCCTGTTCTAGTCCCAGTGGTCTCACATGTTTGGAATTACCAAGGACAGAGTCAGTCTTTCTTGGTACCTACAGATGTGAGGATGGCCAAATGCCAGGAAACCTCTGAAGAGGGGCTTTTCCTGAGAAAGCAGGTAGTGTCTCACCGCTGACTCTTGAGAACTTCACAGAGTTGGCCAAGCAGACATGATCTGAGACAGAAGAGGTCATTTCCGGGGAACATAGTATGGCCCACCAGTCAGAGGACACTCCGGGGAGTCACAGACCTACTAGGGGGAAGGAGGTGCCTTTGTGGGTGTGGGTGTGAGTTTGTGGTTTTGTCTCATGTTCTGAGAATAGGTAGGAAAGGCGGTTTATTTGGTATGGAGTGGAATATTTCTATTAAGTCCTTTGACAAGGCGAGTGTTTCTATGTGTGTGTATCCCACTGAGTCCATTGTTGTAGACATTAGAAAAGACAATGCATCAATGGATGTGTCCTGTCTAGTAGAAAGCTTCCCAGCATTAATCCTGCCCAATTCATGAGTGGACTCTGGCTTTCCTTATGGATGGGCAACACCTACAAGCTTCCTAATTTCCTGTTTTCTCTCTCAATTCTGGCCACTCTCCAGAATAGTATCATGGTTTTGTGTCCAAGATTTGTACCACCTCCAAGATCTGTGACATGGCTATGTAATGGATAGCTGAAGGAAATGGCTAGCATCTCAGAAATCTCAGATATCTGTTGACCAGGAAAGTCTCTGTGGAGAAACCCTGCTTTGGTCCTTTTGCTTACCTATTGTTCTGTTGAATGTCAGGAAGTTTTTTGCCTCAAGCCACCACTTTGTGAAGCCTGAAAAAAAGAGTTTTCAAATGGAAATGAATGGGCATCACCTGTGGCTCTTTGCTTAATTGCTTAGGATTGGGATATGTCTGAATCAGCCTGTTGACCCTGTGTGAGGCTGTGGCTTAGATTCTCAGCCCCTGATGGATCTAAAGATAGATCCCATGTGTGCATCCAAAACCAAAATGGCAAAAAGATCATATATTTTTGATGAACTCTCTTGCCTTCCACTGGTAGGTTCCTGATATCCATCAAGTGAGAATAGGGATCCTTTGGGTCAAATGTGTTCTTCAAAGCCCTGCAGAGGCTAGGCCATAGGGGCTTGATTTTCATGACTCCAATTCACTTAAAGAATCTAAACCCCAAAGCTAGTAGGCCTGAAGTTGAAAAAGCCAAGCAATATTAAAGGCAGGCCTATTTGATCACTCCTGGTTCACAGGAAGAGAGTCCAGGCTACCCTGACTTTAGGCAAATGAGGGGCAGGGAGCTTATTTTGGACACTGTCGTGGGCTGTGTCACTAATGGAAACCTCCAGCCAGAGGATATGATGAGTGTCTATATGGAAGAAGATGAGGGCCATGTGAGAGTGTTTTGGTTTTAATTGTTGACATGTGTCTGGCGGTTGGAAGAGATCACTGGGTCAAACTAGGCTTGCACTCTGGTGTGATGCCCCTTAGAGACTGAGTTCTTTACTGATCTCAGAGAATTATTGCCAGGAATTGTGTTGGAATTTTAAATGGCCATGCATGAGAGTTGCCTTTGGAAAGTGACATCTAAGCCCAAGTTGACTTTCCACAGAGGACAGGGAATCTCAGCCAGGATATCACATGATATTATTCTTAAAGACTTGGCAGCCATATGTGTGGTGGGTCAGAGTCTGGAGGAGAATTCACCAACCAGGATTCTATCCCACATAGATTGCCCCCTTGACCATAGCAACCTGATTTTGAACATTGCCCTGAAAATCTGCATATAAAAAGATGCCTTTACATGGAGAGGTTTCAGACATATAAGTTTCTGCTGGATGCACCATGTCAGTCTCAAGCCCTTTCGAAGCAATGGCAGATCCACATGGCCCCACAAGAGATGTTTTATCACACACCTGCACACCACCGTTCTAGGTCCACTATTCAGTAGGCTACAAGTTACTGGGATTTCTATTCTACATCATTTTCATGAAACCCAGACAATCAAGGCACTGTCTGGTACACTCATGATGAGCAAAAGGACATGAAAGGTTCTCCAGTGCCACCTGGTCATTGAAATGGCAAAAATTTCATGGTATTTATGTAGCCACTTTTCAATGATGAAGTTGGAAGCACTGTGGGTTTCAATTCATTCAGGAACCATTAAATGGTGAGGAAGTTCATTTCAATAAAAGCTCTGGAAAACTCTCACAGGCAATTTTTCCCAAGGAGTTGGCTAGATCTCAGTTTACAAGGGCGAATCTCATTAGTGGCCTATTCCACTGCCACACAAATGACCACAATTGAAACCAAAACACTCCCACATGACCCTCATCTTCTGCCATAGAGAAACTCATCATAACCTCTTGCTGCAGGTTTCCATGAGGGGTGCAGCCCAAGACAGTGTCCAAAATAAGCTCACTTACCCCTCAATTGCCTAAAGTCAGGTTGGCCTGGACACCCTTCCTGTGAACCAGGAGTGATCAAATAGGCCTGCCATTAATATTGCTCTGCTTCTCCATTTTGACTCTTACTGATTGTTGAGTATAAATTCCTTTGTGTGAATTGGAGTCATGAGAAAATCCAAGCACCTATGCATTAGCCTCTGCAGGGCTTTGAAGAACTCATTTGACCCAAATGATATCTATTCTCACTTGATAGAGGTCAGGACTTACAGAGGAAGGCAAGGGACTTCATCCACATTGACTGCTCTTTTGGCCATTTTGGTTTTGGATTCACAGATGGGATCTTTCTGTAGATCCATCAGGTGCCGAGAATCTAAGCCCCAGCCTCACATAGGGCCAAGGGGCTGATTCAGACACATCCCTTTTTAAGCAATTAACCAAACAGCCACAGGTGATGCCCATTCATTTTCATTTGTAAACTGTTTTCTTCAGGATTTACAAAGGGGTTGCCTGAGGCAAAGAAATTCCTGACATTCAGGTTAACAGAACAATAGGTTAGCAAAAGGCCCAAAGCAGGGTTTCTCCACTGAGACTTTACTGGTCACACTGATATCTGAGTTTTCTGAGATGCTCCCATTGCCTTCAGCTATCCAGTACATGGCCATGTAACAAATCTTGGAGGCGGTACATATCTTGGACACCAAATCATGAGACTATTCTGGAGAGTGGCCAGAATTCAGGAAGAAAACTGGAGCTTAGGAAGATAGTAGGTGTTGTCCATTCATAAGGCAAGCTGCAGTCCATTCATCAATTGCACAGGATGAATGCTGGGAAGCTTTCTACTAGACAGGACACTTCCATTGATGCATTCTCTTTTCAAATGTCAACAACCACGGACACTGTGGGATACACTTTTAGAAACCCTCGCCGTGTCAAACGACCTTCTAGAAACAATCCACTCAAAAACAAACAATCCACTATTCCTACCTATTCTCAGAACATGTGTCAAAACCACAAACTCACACCCACACCCACAAAGCACCTCCTTCCCAGAAGGAGGTCTTTGATTATCCGGAGTTTCCTCTGACTTTTGGGCCATACTATGTTCCCCCGAAATGGCCTGTACTTTCTCAGATCTGGTGTCTTTGCCAGAACAACTACCTGCTTTCTCAGGAAACAGCCATCTTCATAGCTTTCCTGGCATTTGGCCATCCTCACATCAGTTGGTACCAATAAAGACTGACTCTGTCCTTGGTAAATACAATCAAGTGTGCCAACTGTGACTGGGACTGGCTCTGGGGGCCTAGCTTCCTGGTTCCAAAGTTCAGAGAGTTCCATTAAAAAGGAAGTGAGGGGTGGTCACTTTTTTCAGGAACTGAATGAGGTCACTTCCTTGGCAACCACTTTGCTCTAACAGTTGCTTGCGAGGGTCCCATGAGATGGATGCTGCCCCAATTACTGTGACATTTTCACAAGTTAGAATGGTATATCAAACATAGCCACCCAGGAACAGCTCTCCACACAGGCTTGGTTTGGTCCATCTTCTCTACATTAAGAAGAGAGAGGCTGATTCAGACACAATCCTTCATCCTGACCAGGCTGTTTGCCATGAAAGATGACCTTTGCTCTCTCAGGTTCTTCATACCTGCCTACATGTTTTCCAGGGATAATTTCTGCATGGACCATTGAGGTTCTAAGTAGGTGGAAGATCCCCTCCATCCCTGCATTGTAAGACCAACTCTGTTCCAGCTCTTCTGTAATGTTAGATTGAGGGAACAGTGTATGGTTAGGCTTAATAACCAGTTCGATTTGGGTTAGGAATCATTCTATGGGATGTATAATGGTATTGGGTAACTGCGATACTTACAAGAATATATAGGTGAAATATAAGTATGAAAACAGAAATCCAGGTAAGATTTGAAGTTCAGAAAGTCATTGGGTCCTTGATTGGATTACTTAGCTTGAATTATGTTCTGCACAGATATGTCAGATAAATTGATATACAATGGCATAGGAACTTGTACCTTGGATGATTGATTGTAGAAGAGAACATCCCCTCAAACAGAGATAGTCAGTAGGATCATGAAGATAGTCGGTAAGTATCAGAAGAACAATGAGTATAGGATTTGGACCAAAAGTTATTTAGCAATAGGGTTTCGGTTAGAGAGTGAATTTCAATAACAGCACATGTGGAGGGTCTCCAACAATGATGAAGTGGGGAAAATATGTAGGAATGCAGATATCAATAGAGACATTAGGAAATCAGGCAAAGCATAAAGTGAGTGATAGGATTAGATATTTTCAACAGGGTTGAGGTTGAGCATATAATCTTAGAAAGAAACAAATATGCAGTCACCAATAGGATTGACATTTGAGAGCATAAGGCACCCTGGACATGGATGATTTTAGTAATCCATGTTCACTTTCTATTTAGGATTTGGTAGAATCATAAGTGTGACCTTTGAATTTTGTGTCCAGAATATTACTGTGATGAAATGTATATGTAGATCAGGTGACATGAGTATTTCTTCCACTATTTCTGGAAGCAATATTTTGAAGACGTATAAATTTGTATTTGGGCTACAAAAAGGTGCACCCTGTGTCTATGAATACAGAGGAAATGCATGAATAGACTATACTGTGAATAAATAATAAAACTGGTTTCAACTTGAAATAATAGATTGAAATAAATGTGAAAATATATAAGAAATCTTATATTAATATACAATCATTCATTCCAACCCATTATACATTTAATGGAAATATGAGGATTTTGGTTTATCATGAAAAGTGTGTGAGTTTTGCTTCAAATTGATTATGGAAATCGAACATAATTTGTTTGGAAAGAAGTCTCATGAAAAGACCAGTCAAGAAACCTGGAGGAATACATGTGTTCTGAAGCAGGAAGCGATTGAAAGTGAAACAAATGCCTATAAAATTGCGAAATTGTTGATGAAATATATGTCCTATTGTGGTAAGCCATTGTTGTAGATTGTGGCCGCCATTAGAAGATGGCGCCGGCTTCCACTGTGGCCTGTGATAAACAAATTCTTTTGTGGAGAGTTGGCACGCTATCCCTTGCCACCCTATAAGAAAGATCCACGCAGCGGCTTAAGATTGGTACGTGGGAGACTTTATTAGGCTGTGCTTGGGCGCTCGCCAGTAGAGAGGGGGGTCACAAAAAGATACTTTAATCAAGGCCTCAATAAACTGCTGAAAGAAGATTCCTGAGTTGCGTCTTCCTTGCGGGCAAGGGGTCGCGACAAGTGGTGCTGAAAACCCGGGAACCAGAAATTTCAGCAGTCAGGGGTGGTGAACCAGTTAGTCCCAGGTAAGTAGGACCCGCGGTCAAAGCGGAGATCAGTCCTAGATAAGTGGAACCCGCTATCAAAGCGGAGATCAGTCCCAGATAATTGGGACCCGCTATCAAAGCGGAGATTAGTCCTAGGTAATTGGGACCCGCTATCAAAGCGGAGATTAGTCCTAGGTAATTGGGACCCGCTATCAAAGCGGAGATTAGTCCTAGGTAATTGGGACCCGCTATCAAAGCGGCAGCTCCTCTGTAAAGCCAGAGAGAGCATTACATCTTATTGCAGCTGCACTGTGTACTTTCGCTCTTACTTTCACTTTTGTTTTTTGTATGTCTTTTGTTGTGTCATGGGTGCCGTATCTTCAAGTCCGCTTCTCCTGGCCCTAGATAACCTGTTACGTTCCAAGGGCCTAGAAGTGAAACTTAGTACTTTACAGAGATTTTTACAGAAGACGGTTGCACCGTGGTTCGCGTTCTTGGGTAGCCTCACTCTACCTAGCTGGGATAAGTTAGGCACAGATCTTGACTTTGCTTCTGAGCAGGGTATATTAGATGGTGGGATGATACCCCTTTGGAAGATGATCCGTAGTTGCCTCGCAGATGGCAGATGTCAGGAAGCACTTACTAAAGGACAAGAAGTTTTAGAGCAATTGCATGAAGAAAGATCAGAAATGGCAGGCAGTGAGGTATTTCAGGAGGGTGGGAGTGTGCGGAGCGAGAAACAGGGGAGGAAACAATTATCTCCGGCAGGCAGTGACGTATTTCAGGAGGATGGCAGTGTGCGGAGCGAGAAACAGGGGAGGAGGCGATTGTCTCTGGCACGGAGTAAAATATTTCAGGAGGAAGGGAATGTGCAGAGCGAGAAACGGGGGAGGAAACGCTTGTATCCAGATCTCAGTACACTGCGCACACTCCCATGCAAAAGTGGGTCAGAAGAGGAGGACGATGAGGAGGAGGAGCTCGGGAGACTGTCTCGGCAGCTAGGAAGTCTAACTATGGGAGAAGGGAACAAAAATAAACAGGAGCTCAGAAGAAAAAAAAAAAATGATCCTGCGGACCCGCCGCCGTACGGTGGGGGTGTTTCGAGGAGAGCTTTCCATGCCCAAACACGGGGGCTGTTAACATTTTTACTGATGGTTCCAAGTCTGGAATGGGAGCCTACATAATTAATGACTCTCCCCCTATCCAGCATCAATTTGCTCCTGGAAATCCACAATGGGTAGAACTACAAATTGTTATTGAAGTTTTTAAACAGTGTTCTTTTCCTTTTAATCTTATTTCGGACTCCAGCTATGTGGTACAAGCACTAAAAGTCCTGGAGGCCGTGGGAACTATTAGTGATGCCCACAATGTGTCTCTTTACTTTACTCAGCTTCAACAGCTTATCTCTAACCGCACTGCTTCTTTTTATCCAATGCATATCAGGGCTCACACCTCTCTTCCTGGTCCGTTATCCCAAGGTAATGCCTGTGCGGACTTAGCCACTAGAGGTCAATTGATATGCTTGGCTTCCTCCTTAGAGGGGGCTAAGTTGTTTCACCAAAACTTCCATGTTAATGCATTAACGCTGCGCAGGCGTTTTTCCATTTCAAGAGCGGATGCTCGGCAGATAGTATTGCAATGTCCCCATTGTGTCACATTTCTTCATCCCCCTAATTATGGAGTAAACCCACGGGGATTAAAGCCATTGATTGTTTGGCAAATGGATGTGACACATATACCTGACTTTGGTAACCTTAAGTATGTGCATGTTACAATTGATACGTGCTCTGGAATTATCCATGCTTCTGCTTTATCAGGAGAAAAGTCACGTAATGTCATTACTCACTGTTTAGAGGCATGGGCAGCATGGGGTGCACCTGCATCCCTTAAGACTTATAATGGAACTGCTTATACTGGCAGACAATTTACAGCTTTTTGTTCTACTATGGGAGTGCAACTTACTCATGGTTTGCCTTATAATCCGCAAGGACAAGGCATTGTTGAGCGTGCTCATCGCACCTTAAAGGAAACTTTACAAAAACAAAAAGGGGGAATAGGAACTGAACACACTCCTAAAGAACGCCTGTCCTTAGCTCTCTTTACCATTAATTTTTTGAATTTGGATATTCATGGTCGCTCTGCGGCCGATAGACATGTGTCCCCTCAGCCCTCTGTGATTGGCTATGTTAAGTGGAAGGATGTTCTTAAGGGCCAATGGAACGGCCCTGACCCCGTGCTGACATGGGCACGAGGATCTGTATGTGTTTTTCCCCAGGATCGTACGGAACCGTTGTGGGTCCCTGAACGCTTGACAAGAAGAGTCTCGACATCAACTGACCAGCAACAAGAGATACCACAACAATCCTGTGATGAAGATCTTCATTCTGCTAAGTGCTCTGGCTCTGGTGCTGGTGCCGATGGCACAGGCGACACCAATGCGGTGGTGGGCAGTGGCACGGGCCTGGCCAATGCCGATGCCGGTTCATGGTAAGTCTAGTGTCCTCCCCACTCTTTTTTCAACCTCATGTGAGATGTCTGCTCCCTGTGCCTCTCCTAGAGGGGACATGGAGAGAATTTTTAATCAATCTCAAGTTAATCTCACAGGAGTTTTTTGTTTCAGTCTTAGAAATGCTAATTGCATTAGCCTTAAGACCAAAAATTTGACTAACTGGGAGGACCCATTGCGGTCCAATCAGGTCTCAGGAAGCATTATCAGTGCTGTATTGAGCAAGGTAGCTTCGGGGAAGCAATCAGGCTCAGAGACCCCCGCAAACAGCAGCTCTGCTCTTAACATAACTACCTTGGCTCTTATCTCCGAGGTACTAATCCCAGTGACTCCTTTTTCTAGTAGTATTTATAATGCCACTCATTTCAAGGCCTCTCCTTACTGTTCCCCTAATCTTGGTTTGCCCCCAACATTTACGCCTTGTCAGGATCATTCTTGGGAGAAACATCAAGTTGCTAAAGGTTACTCCCTTTCCCCCTCTCTTAATAGGTATGTTTATAACTTTAACAATAGTGCCAGCTCCTCTACAGGAGTAGTTTGGTCCTGGTTTCAATGGCTGATTTGCAATGAAAAGGGGGCTTCAGCCGATATTTCTGCACTGGCTCAGTTGCTAGGAGCCAAAAGTTGGCTGGCTAATATTTCTGGTACTGTTAGGGAAAGTGAACAAGGTAATAGACTTACATCTGTTTCATTCAACTCTCTGTTGTATAATGCCACATTGCCTCCTGCAATGGTCTGTGTCCAATCCCCCTTCTTATTCCTTTTGGCTGAGGCCACCTCGTCGGGGATGCTGGATTGTTCTCATACTACCTGTCTCTTATCTGAGTGTTGGAATGGTTCCTGGACTCTAGCAGTGATTATGAAAATTCCAACTTTTATCCCAATCCCGGTCACTGCGGATCCTGATAAATTCCCTATTGTTGAGCTACTTAGAGTCCGCAGAGATTTTGGAATCACAGCGGCTATAGTGACAGCCGTGGCGGTATCTGCTGCTGCAGCGGTTACGGCTGGAGTGGCTATGGCCAATCAAGTACAAACTGCTGCCACCATTAATCACCATTAATCAAGTTGTCCAACAAACTTCCACCATCCTTGAATCCCAAAATACAATTAATCAACATATTTTGTCAGGGATTTTAGCTGCCAACCAAAGAATAGACTTATAATTTTGTTCAACTAGGAAGTTCACCCATAGGTTGATTATTCAGTTCCAAAAGCGTTTAGGAGGAGTGATCTCTTCTCACAATTTGTATTTGGTGAGGAAGCCACCTCACAAAAATGTAGGTGTGATACCAGGTAGCTTTCGGTATGTGCATATAAAAATACATATGTTGAATAGGCTACAGAGAAAGGGAGACAGTAATACACATATTTTGAACTTTAAAAACACATGGAGAACTATTTAATTAAAAATTGACTAGATTAATAACACATAAACTTTATCATGCAAAAGGCAAGTCCAAATATACATCATGCCTCCTTTGAACTGCTTGTATTTATATTCTGTTTGTGTTATTTTTCTCCATCATATTAGGATTAGTAGTCAGAGTCTAGTAGGGTATGGGATAGTGTCAGGGATTCTGTATTTTGAATGGAAAATTGGAAATTGTATCCAATGTGTGTGCAAAATGTGCAACCCAAAACTTCCCACTCTGATCCAGAACAATGCCTTGACATTACCTTCGCTCCAAGTAAGACACATTTAGAGGAGAAGAGTAAGAAAATTTGTGAATACTTGTCTGGAATGGAAAATGCTCAGGAGTTCACAAACTTCGAGATGGTAGAGGAGTTTCCAAAAGCAAGGGATATGGTAAACACAACACCAACATGGAGCTCTTCTGGCCTAAAGACTGTTTGAGAAACTGCATGTGAGATTGGGCACTTGAAATATAAGGTGTTGTCAGAAGTTTTAGCTTTATTTTTAGTGAGATCATCAAAGATGGGTCTGCATCTATGTGACCTGGACGACATGTTTTCTTATTTTCCAATGAACATGAGGCAGCAGTGCTGAATTCTCTCTTTGTAGGTAAACTGTGGCCACTGGGGGCTTAGTGTCTCCCCGTGTCGCTGTGAAGCCATTTGGTCATCCTCCACTTTTCGTGGTGTTTCTTGCTGCTGCACAGTGAGTTTGATATTTGCTTCACAAAAAACAAGGAGTTCAACTGGGACACAGTGCTGCAGGGAGTTCTGTCACTTTTGGTGGGTTAGAGTCTGCAGGAGAATGCACCATCCAGGCTTCTATCACTCATTGCTTGCTACAATGCCCCCTTTTCCATTGCAACCTAATTCTGAACATTGCCCTGAAACCTCTCTATATAACAAAGTGCCTTTACATAAATGGGTCTGCTGGCTACTGCAAGTCAATCACATGCTATTTGGAAGCCAATGGCAGATCCACATGGCCCCACCACAGATGTTTTGTCACACACCTGCCCACACCTGGTCAAGGCGCACTACTCAGAAGGTTCCAACTTACTGGCATCTCTGTTCTATGCCATTTTCATGAAACCCAGTAAATCAAGGCCCAGTCTGGTACACTTATGATGAGCATCAGGAGATCTAACTGTTCTCCAGTGCCACCTGGTCATGGGAATTTTAAAAATTTCATGGTATTTATCTAGCCATTTTTCAAAGATGAATTTGGAGCCACAGTGGGTTTCAATTCATTCATGAACCATTAAATGTTGTGGAAGCTCATTTCAATGAAAGATCTGGAGAACTCTCACAGGCAAGGCTTCCCAAAGAGTGGCCTAAAGGTCACATGAGGCCAGGCCCATTGAGGTCTACAATGTTAGGTTCATGGGTGTTTTGACTCTCAAATATGCCTGCCAAGTCTTTCAGAATAAAATCAGGTTATATGCTGGCTGACATTCTCAGTGCTTTGTTGAAAGCCACCCTGGGCCTAGATCTCAGTTTCCAAGGGCAACTCTAATGCGTGGCCTCCTAAAATCCCAACACAATTCATGTCAATACTTCTCTGAGGTCAGTTCCAGAACTCAGTCTCTAAGATGAATCAAACCCGAGTTAAAGCCCAGGTTTACCCAGTCTTCTCTTCCAACAGCCAAATAAATGACCACAATTAAATCCAAAACACTCCCACATTGCCCTCATCTTCTTCCATATAGACACTCATCATTACCTCTGGCTGGAGGTTTCCATGAGGGGTAAAGCACAAGACAGAGTCTGAAATAATTTCCCTTGCCCTCATTTGCCTAAAGTCAGTGTGACCTGGACACCCTTCCTGTAAACAAGGAGTGATTTAATAGGCCTGCCACTAATACTGCTCTGCTTCTCCAATTTGAGGCCTACTGACTGTCAGGTATAGATTCTTTATGTGATTTGGATTCATTAGAAAACCCAAGCACCTATGGGCTAGCCTCTGCAGGGCTTTGAAAAACTCGATTAATTCAAAGGATCCCCAAATTCACTTGATGGAGGTCAGGAACCTAACAGAGAAAGGCAATAAACTTCATCTAAAATGACTGATTTTTTAGACATTTTGGTTTTGGATGCACACATGGGATCTTTCTTAAGATCCATTAGGCACTGAATATCTAAGACACAGCCTCACACACGGCCAAGAGGCTGATTCACACACATATCTCTCAAAGCATTTTAGCAAACAGCCACAGGTGATGCCCATTCATTTCCATTTGAAAACTGTTTTCTTCAGGATTCACAAAGGGGTGGCCTGAGGCAAAGACCTTCCTGATATTCAGGACAACAGCGGAATAGGGATGCAAAAGGCCCAAAGCAGGTTTTCTCCACTGAGACTTTCCTTGTCACACTGATATCTGAGTTTTCTGAGATGCTCCCTTTATTTTCAGCTATAGAATACTTGGCCATGTCACAGAGGTTGGAGGTGGTACATAACTTTGACACAAAACCATGAGCCTACTCTGGAGAGTGGCCAGATTCAGAAAGAAAACAGGAACTTAGGAAGATAGTACATGTTGCCCATTGATAAGGGAAGTCACAGTCCATTCATAAATTAGGCAGGATAAATGCTGGAATTCTTTCCACTAGACAGGACACATCCATAGATGAATTCTCTTTTCTAATGAATACAACCACGGACACAGAGAGTTACACAGACATAGAAACTCGCATTGTCAAAGGAATTACTAGACACAGTCCACTCCAAACCCAACAAACTGCCTTTCCTACTTATTCTCAGAACATGAGAAAAACCACAAACTCACTCCCACACCCACAAAGACACCTCCTTCCCCCAAGTAATTCTGTGACTATCCTGAGTGTCGTTTGACTGGTAGGCCATACTATGTTCCCCCAAATGGACTGTCCTGTCTCAGATATGGTCTCCTTGGCCAAATCTGTGACGTTGTCAGGAGCCAGAAGAGGGCAAGTACCTTTTTCTCAAGAAAGGCCCCTCTACAAAGCTCTCCTGGCATTTGGCCATCCTCACATCAGTAGGTTCCAGGAAACACTGACTCTGTCCTTGGTAAATCCAAACAAGTGACCTCATTGGGACTTGGACTGGGACTGGGACTGGCTCTGGTTGCCTGGCTTCTGCATCACAAGTTCAGAGTTCCATCACCAAGGAAGAGAGGTGAGATCACTTACTTCACGTAGTGAATGAGGACACTGCCTTGGCAATCACTTTGTCCTAACAGTTGCTTCCTTGGGTCTCATGAGATAGAGGCTGCCCCTACTTCCTGTGACACTTTCACAAGTTAGAATGGTGAATCAACCATAGGCACCCAGGAACAGCTCTTCACACAGGCCTGGTATGGTCCATTTTCTCTACATTGAGAACAGAGAGGCTCATTAAGATACAACCCTTCATCCTGACCAGGTTGTTTGCAATGGAAGATGAGTTTTGCTCTTTAAGGTCCTTCATAGCTGTTTATATCTTCTCCAGGAATCACATCTGCATGGACCTTTTAGGTTTTCAGCATATGGAAGATCCCCTACATTCCTGTATTGTAAGACCAACACTGTCCCTGGTCTTTTGTTAAGTGAGATTGTGGGAACAGTGTATGTTTAGGGTTTAATAACATGTTTGATTTGGGTTAGGAATCATTCTGCTAGATGAATAATGGTATTGGGAACCTGTGACATTTATTAAAACATAGAGATAAAATATAAGTATGAAAACAGAAATCTAGGTAAGATTTGAAGCTCAGAAGGACATTGAGCTGTTGATTGTGATACTTAGCTTTGAATTATGTTCCGCATATATGTCTCAGATAAATCGATAATCAATGGCATAGGACCTTGTACCTTGGATGATTGAATGGAAAAGAGAACTTCCACTCAAACAGGGAAACTCAGTAAGATTAGGAAGATAGACAGTAGCTTTCAGAAGAAGAGTGAGTACAGGATTTGGACCAAAAATTCTTTATCAATAGGGTTTCGGTTAGAGAGTGAAAGTAAATATCATCACATGTGAAGAGTCACTCACATGGTGAACTGGGGAAAATATTTAGGAAAGCAGACATCAATAGAGACATTAGGAAATCAGGCAAAGTATAAAGTGAGTGATAGGATTAGACATTATTAACTGCATTTAGGTTGAATATATAATCTTAGGAAGAAACAAATACGTAGTCACCAATAGGATTGATATTTGAGACTATTAGGCAACCTGGACCTGGATGTTTTTAGTAATCAATGTTCAGTTTCCATTTAGGCTTTGGTACAATCATAAGTGTGACTTTTGCTTTTTGTGTCCAGATATTACTGTGATACAATGTATATGTAGATAAGGTGACCTGAGTATTTCTTCCACCATTTCTGGGAGCAATATTTTGAAGAAGTATAAATTAGTATTCGGGGTACAAACAGGTGTACTATTTGTCTTTGAATATGGAGAATATGCATGTATAGACCATACTGTGAATAAATAATATAACTGGTTCCAACTTTAAATAATGGATTGAATTGAAATGTAAAAATATACAGGAAATCTTATATTGATATACAACCATTCATTCCAACCCGTTTTACATCTAATGGTAATATGAGGATTATGGTTTATCATGAAGAGTG
Organism: Callospermophilus lateralis; assembly: GCF_048772815.1. Taxonomy (NCBI): domain Eukaryota; kingdom Metazoa; phylum Chordata; class Mammalia; order Rodentia; family Sciuridae; genus Callospermophilus; species Callospermophilus lateralis. The sequence goes on along the minus strand of NW_027512685.1, from coordinate 271,360 downwards.
TGTGAGTTTTGCTTCAAATTGATTATGGAAATTGAAAATAATTTGTTTGGAAAAAAGTCTCATAAAAAGACCAGTCAAGAAACCTGGAGAAATACATGTGTTCTGAAGCAGGAAGTGACTGAAAGTGAAACAAATGCCTATAAATTTGCGAACTTGTAGATGAAATATATATCCTATGATGTGCATTAACTGAAGGAGTAGTAATGTGCCAGTGTTGAGTAAAAATGAACGTCAAAATAAACATCATGTCCCATAGGAATCTTCTTGCATTGATGTTAAACTGAGTCAGTTAATTTAGAAATATTAGGATTTGAATGCACCATTCACTGAAGTTAGTTTTCAGACCTAAGAAACAAATATGTATTTCAGGTAGATGAATATTTCTGAGAATAATCTAGTGAAAATTTGATTATAACTCCACATACATGAACATGAATGAATTTTGGGACTGTACATAAGACACATCTATTTCATATTTTGAAATATATGGAGAGTGTGTATATATATATATATATATATATATATATATATATATATATACACACACACACACACACACACACACACACAACAGACATTAAAAAGTAGCAATACATATGCCAATTGAAATTCTTCATGAAATATATATCATCCACAGATCCAAAAATCTTCATTTTACTGAGCGTGGATTTATGTGTAATATTGTTCAACTAGGAAGCTCACCAATAGCTTAAATTTTCAGTTCCAACAGTGATTAGGAGGAGTGATCTCTTCTCATAATTTGTATCTGCCAAGTCAGCAGCCTCACAAAAATGTAAGTGTGATACCAGGTAGGATTCTATATGTGCATATAAAAATATATGTGCTGAATATGCTACAGAGAAAGGGAGACAGAAATTCACATATATGTCAACTTTAAAAACACATTGAGAGAGGGAGGGCCAGATCTGCCAATCGCTCCTTCAAGGTAGGTGGACCTGCGACCCACCGGCTGAACAGGACCAGTGGCCCGCCACCGTGGAAGACACATCGCTCTGGTTGGGGGAGGGGCAATGCCGCCGGGCCTGCAAGGTAGGCAGACCTGTGACCCACAGCAGGACAGGCCCAGCAATCTGCGGAGGGGCAGAGACGCCCTCCGCGCCTGCAAGGTAGGTGGACCTGCGACCACCGACAGCCCAGGCCTATGGCCCACCACCATGGTAGACACATCGTCCCGGTTGGGGGAGGGGCAGAGCAGCCACACGCGCCTGCAAGGTAGACAGACCTGCAAGGGACAGACAAAACAGACCCAGTGGCCCGCAGATGGTCAAAGCTGCCGCCCACGCCTGCAAAGTAGCCCGACTTGCGACCCACTGGCAGAACAGGCCCAGTGCCTGCAGAGGGGCAGAGCTGCTGCTCGCACCTTCAAGGTAGGCGGACCAGCTACCGACTGACAGAACAGGCCCAGCAGCCTGCTGGTGTGGTAGGCACATTGTCCCAATTGTAGGAGGGGCAGAGCCACCACCCGTGCCTGCGAGAGAGACTTTGAAACTATACAATCAATAAAAATATATAGGGGAAAAATTCAATAACACAACAGTTTCACCAAGCAGAAAGAAACATGAACAGAATGAAAAGACAAGGAAAGAAAGGACCATAAGCAATGCAGGTAAAGTCAACTTTAGAAGAGGTAATATCTGCAGCAGATGGAATGTCAGATAAAGAACTCAGGATATACATGCTTCAGATGATCTGGAGTCTCAAGGAAGACATTAGAGAGCAAAATAAGACAATGAAAGATCACCTTGATAATGAATTACATAAAAAAATCCAAGAAGCATAATATCAACTATGCAGGGAGATAAAGATTATAAAATCAAACAAACAGATATCCTAGGAATGCAGGAATCAATAAAGCAACTTAAAAACTCAATTGAGAATACTAACAGCAGGGTAGAACACTTAGAAGATAGAACATCAGACAATGAAGACAAATTATTTCAACTTGAAAAGAACACAGACAGCTCAGGAAGACTTTTAAGAAACCATGAGCAGAACATCCAAGAAATATGGGATAACATAAAAAGACCAAACTTAAGAGTCATTGGGATACAGGAAGGTATAGAGGTCCAAACAAAAGGAATGAGCAATATATTCAATGAAATAAAAGAGAAAACTTCCCAGACTTGTAGAATGAGACAGAATCGCAAATCCTAGAAGCTTACAGGATGCCAAATGTGCAAAATTATAAGAGATCCACACCTAGACATATTATAACGAAGATGCCCAACATACAGAAAAAGGAGAGAATTTTAAAAGCTACAAGATAAAGGAAGCAGATTATATTTAGTGGTAAACCAATCAGGATAACAGCTGATCTTTCAACACAGACTCTGAAAGCTAGAAGATCCTGCAATAACATTTTTCAAACACTGAAAGTAAATGGGTTCCATCCAAGAATTGTGTATCTAGCGAAATTAAGCTTCAGGATAGAAGATGAAATTAAAACTTTCCACGATAACAAAAGTTAAAAGAATTTGCAGCTAGAAAACGATTTCTTCAAAACATCCTTGGCAAAACACTACAGGAAGAGGAAATGGAAAATAACAATGAAAACCAACAGTGGGAGGTAGGACAGTAAAGGGGGGAAAATAATCAAGGAGGAAAAAAACCAGGTTTAGTAACATAAATATACAAATATGGCTGGAAGAACAACCCATATCTCAATAATAACCCTAAATGTTAATGGCTTAAACTCACCAATTAAGAGACACAGGCTAGTAGAATGGATCACAAAACAAGACCCAACAGTATGCTGCCTACTGGAGACACATTTGTTAGGAAAAGATATACATAGACTGAAGGTGAAAAGTTGGGAAAAATCATATCACCCATATGGACTTCGGAAACAAGCAGAAGTGTCCATACTCATATCAAATAAAATAGATTTCAAGCTAAAGTTAATCAAAAGGGATAAAGAGCAACACTACATACTTCTCAAGGAAACCATACACCAACAAGACATAACAATCATAAATATATATGCCCCAAACATTGGTGCAGCTATGTTCATTAAACAAATTCTTCTCAAGTTCAAGAGTCTAATAGACCACCATACAATACTCATGGGAGACTCAAACACACCTCTCTCACTACTGGACTGATCTTCCAAACAAAAGTTGAATAATGAAACTATAGAACTCAATAACACAATTAATAACCCAGACTTATGATATATATAGAATATACCACCCAACATCAAGCAGCTACACTTTTTCTCAGCAGCACATGGATACTTCTCAAAAAATAAATCATATATGATGTCACAGAGCAACTCTTAGACAATATAAAGGAGTAGATATAATACCAGGCATCTTATCTGATCATAATGAAATGAAACTGAAAATCAACGATAAAAGAAAGAAGGAAAAATCATGTATCACTTGGAGAATGAAAAATAAGTTACTGAATGATCAATGGGTTATAGAAGACACCAAGGAGGAAATTAAAAAATTCTTAGAGATAAATGAAAACACAGACATAACATATCGGAATCTATGGGACACATTGAAAGCAGTTCTAAGAACAAAATTCATTGCTTAGATTTCATTCCTTAAAAAAAGGAAAAAAAAAACGACAAATAAATGATCTCATACTTCATCTCAGAATCCTAGAAAAAGAAGAGCAAAACAACAGCAAAATAAGTAGAAGGCAAGAAATAATTAAAATTAGAGCTGAAATTAATGAAATCGAAACAAAAGAAACAATTGAAAAAATTGACAAAACTAAAAGATGGTTCTTTGAAAAAATAAATCAAAACGACAGACCCTTAGGAAAGCTAACAAAGAAAAGAAGAGGGAGAACTCAGTATCACAACAGATAGTTCAGAAATACAGAAGATAATCCGATATTATTTTGAATTCTTATTTTTCAATAAAATAGAAGATAGTGAAGGCATCGATAAATTTTTCAGTCATATAATCTGCCCAGATTTAGTCAGGAGGATATAGGCAACCTAAACAGACCCATAACAATTGAGGAAATAGAATAAACCATCAAAAGACTACCAACTCAGAAAAGCCCAGGACCGGATGGGTATACAGCAGAGTTTTACAAATCCTTTAAAGAGGAACTAATACCAATACTTCTCAAGCTATTTCAGGAAAAATGCAAAAATCCTCAATAAAATTGTGGCGAATCGGATACAAAAACATATTAAAAAAATTGTGCACCGTGATCAAGTAGGATTCATCCCTGGGATGCAAGGCTGCTTCATTATACAGAAATCAATAAATGTTATTCATCACATAAATAGACGTAAAAATAAGAACCATTTGATCATCTCGATAGATGCAGAAAAAGCATTTGACAATGTTCAGCATCCCTTTATGTTCAAAACTCTGGAAATACTAGGGATAACAGGAACATACCTCAATAATGTAAAAGCAATCTATTCTAAGTCTCAGGCTAGCATCATTCTGAATGGAGAAAAATTGAATGTATTCCCTCTAAAATCTGGAAGAAGATAGGGATGCCCTCTCTCACTACTTCTGTTCAACATAGTTCTCGAAACACTGGCCAGAGCAGTTAGAGAGATTAAAGAAATCAAAGGCATAAAAATAGGAAAAGAAGAACGTAAATTATCACTATTTGCAGATGACATGATTCTATACTTAGCAGACCCAGCAAGGTATACAAAGAAACTATTAGAGGTAATCAATGAATTCACCAAAGTGGCAGGATATAAAATCAATATGCATAAATCAAAGGCATTCCTGTATATCAGCAACAAATCCTCTGAAATAGAAATGAGGACAACAACTCCATTCAAAATATCCACACACACAAAAAAAAATACTTGGGAATCAACCTAACAAAAAAGGTGAAAGACTTATAAAATGAAAACTACAGAACCCTAAAGAGAGAAATAGAAGAAGATCTTAGAAGATGGAAAAATATACTATGTTCATGGATAGGCAGAACTAACATCATCAAAATGGCAATATAACCAAAAGTTCTCTATATGTTAAATGCAATGCCATTCGGGTCTAAAAGCATGCAATGGAGGAAGGATAGCATCTTCAACAAATGGTTCTGGGAAAACTGGAAATTCATATGCAACAAAATGAAACTGAATCCATTTCTCTCGCCATGCACAAAAGTTAACTCAAAATGGATCAAGGAGCTTGATATCAAATCAGAGACATGGCATCTGATACAAGAAAAAGTTGGCTATGATCTACATACTGTGGGGTTGGGCTCCAAATTCCTCAATAGGACACCATTAGCACACGAGTTAATACCTAGAATCAACAAATGGGACTTACTCAAACTAAAAAGTTTTTTCTCATCAAAAGAAACAATAAGAGAGGTAAATAAGTAGTCTACATCCTGGGAACAAATCTTTACTCCTCACACTTCAGATAGAGCCCTAATATCCAGAGTATACAAAGAACTCAAAAAATTAAACAATAAGAAGACGAATAACCCAATCAACAAATGGTCCAAGGACCTGAACAGACACTTCTCAGATGAGGACATACAATCCATCAATAAGTACATGAGAAAATGCTCACCATCTCTTGCATTCAGAAAAAATGGAAAACAAACCCTCCCTAAGATACCATCTCACTCCAGTATGATTGGCAGCCCTTATGAAGTCAAACAACAAGTGCTGCCGACGATGTGGGGAAAAGGGTACACCTGTATATTGCTGGTGGGACTGCAAATTGGTGCAGCCAATTTGAAAAGAAGTATGGAGATTTCTTGGAATCTAGGAATGGAACCACCATTTGACCCAGCTATTCCCCTTCTCGGTCTATTCCCTAAGACCTAAAATGTGCATGCTGCAGGGACACTGCTACATTGATGTTCATAACAGCACAATTCAAAATAGCAAGAGTGTGGAACCAACCTAGATGCCCTTCAATAGATGAATGGAAAAAAAAATGTGGCATTTATACACAATGGAGTAATACTCTGCATTAAAAAATGTCAAAATCATAGAATTTGCAGGGAAATAGATGGCATTAGAACAGATTATGCTAAGTGAAGCTAGCCAATCCCTAAAAAAAAACAAATGCCAATAGTTTTCTTTGATATAAGGAGAGTAACTAAGAACAGATTTGGGAGGAAGAGCATGAGAAGAAGATTAAGATTAAACAGGGGTGACAGGTAGAAGAGAAAAGGAAAGAGAAGGGAAATTGCATGGAAATGGAAGGAGACCCTCATGGTTATACAAAATTACATACAAGAGGAAGTGAGGGAAAAGGGGGGAAAAAACCAAGGGGGAGAAATGAATTACAGGAGATGGGGTAGAGAGAGAAGATGGGAGAAGAGGGGATGGGGGATTGTAGAGGATAGGAAAGACAGCAGACTACAACAGACACTAGTATTGCAATACGTAAAACAGTGGATGTGTAACAGATGTGATGCTGAAACCTGTATACGGAGTAAAAATGGGAGTTCATCACCCACTTGAATCAAAGTGTGAAATATGATATGTCAAGAAATAGGTAAATTTTGAACAACCAACAATAAAAATTAAAGGAAAAAAAACACATAGAGAACTATTTCAATGAAAAATGGACTAGACATATAACACCTATGCTTTATCATGCAAAAGGCAAGTCCAACTATACACCATGCCTCCTCTGAACGGCTTGTATTTCTATTCTGTTTGTGTTATTATTCTCCATCATAGTAGGATTAGTAGTCAGAGTCTAGTAGGGTATGGGTTAGTGTCAGGGATTCAGTATTTTGAATGGAAAAAAGGAAAATGAATCCAATGTGTATGCAAATATGGGCTACAAAATAAATTACCCACTCTCATCCAGAACAATGGCTTCACATTACCTTCGCCCCAAATAAGACACAATTACAGGAGAAGAGTTAGAAAATCTGTGAATATATATCTGGAATGGAAAATGCAAAGGAGTTCACAACCTTGGATGTGGTAGAGGAGTTTCCAAATGTAAGGGACAAGGTAAACACTCCACAAACTTGGAGCTCTGCTGGCCTAAAGACTTCTTGAGAAACTGCCTCTGAGGTTGGGAACTCAAAATATATGTTGTTGTCAGGAGCTTTAGCTTTCTTTCTAGTGAGACCATCAGAGCTGGGTCTACATCTATGAGACCTGGAGGACGTGGTTTCTTATTTTCCAATGAACACTAGGCTACAGTACTGAATTATCTCTATGTAGGTAAACTGTGACCACTGGGGTCTAAGAGTCTCCCCGTGTGGACTGTGAGGGCATTTGGTCATTCTCCACTTTTTGTGGTGTTTCTTGCTGCTGCACTGGGAGTTTGGTATTTTCTTCACGAAATACAAGGAGTTGAACTGGGACACAGTGCTGGAGGGAGTACTGTCATGTGTAGTGGGTCATGGTCTGCAGGAGAATGCACCAACCAGGCTTCTAGCCCACATAGATTGTCCCCTTGTCCATAGCAACCTGATTCTGAACATTGCCCTAAAAATTCTCCATATACCAATATGCATTTACATATAAGAATTTCCTGGCTGCACCACGTCAGTCACAGGCCATTTGGAAGCAATGGCAGATCCACATGGCCCCACCACGGATGTTTTATCACAAACATGCACACCACAGCTTGCGCCTACAATTGAGGAGTATTCAACTTACTGGCATCTCTGTTCTACACCAATTTAATGAAACTCAGTCAATTAGGGCACTTTCTGGTACACTCATGATCAGCAACAGGGCATACAAAGGTTCTCCAGTGCCACCTGGTCATAGGAATTTCAAAAATTTCATGGTATTTATCTAGCCATTTTTCAAGGTGGAATTTGGAGGCACTGTAGGTTTCAATTCATTTAGGAACCATTAAATTGTGAGGAAGCTCATTTCAATGAAATCTCTGGAGGACACTCACAGGCAAGTCTTCCCAAAGAGTCGCCAAAAGGTCACATGAAGCCAGGCCCATTGAGGTCTACAGTGTGAGGTCTATGTGTGTTTTGACTATGGCTGCCAAGTCTTTCAGAATAAAATCTTGTGATATCCTGGGTGAGATTCCCAGTGCTCTGTGGAAAGCCACCCTGGGCCTAGGTCTCAGTTTCCAAGGGCGAGTCTCATGTGTGGCCTCCTAAAAACTCAACACAATTCATGCCAATACTTCTCTGAGTTCAGTTCCATAACTCAGTCTCTAAGGGGAATCAGACCAGATTTCAAGTCCTGGTTGACCTACTCATCTCTTCCAACCCCAACACAAATGACCAAAATTAAACAAAAACATTCCCACATGACCCTCATCTTATTGCATATAGACACTCATCTTAACCTCTGCCTGGAAGTTTCCATGAAGGACACAGCCCAAGACAGTGTCCAAAATAGGCTTCCTTACCCCTTATTTTCCTAATGTCAGGGTGGCCTGGACACCCTTCCTGTGACCCAGGAGTGATCAAATAGGCCTGCCGTAATACTGCTCTGCTTCTCCAATTTGAGGCCTACTGACAGTGGGGTTTAGAATATTTATGTGAATTGGAGTCATGAGAAAACACAAGCACCTCTGGGCTAGCATGTGCAGGGCTTTGAAGAAATCATTTGACCCAAAGGATCCCTATTCTCACTTGATGTAGGTCAGGAACCTTACAGTGGAAGGCAAGAGACTTTATGCTCAATGACTCCTCTTTGGGGCATTTCGGTTTTGGATTCACACATGGGATCTTTCTTTATATCGATCAGGTGCTAAGAATCTAAGCCAAAGCCTCACACAGGGCCAAGAGGCTGATTCAGACACACCCCTTTCTAAAGCAATTAGGCAAAGAGCCACAGTTGAGGCACATTCATTTCCATTTGAAAAATGTTTTCTTCCAGCTTCACAAAGGGGTGGCCTGAGGCAAAGAAATTCCTGAAATACAGGGAAATAGAACAAAAGGTAAGCAAAAGGCCCAAAGCACGGTTTTTCCACTGAGACTTTACTGGTCACACTGATATCTGAGTTTTCTTAGTTGCTCGCCATTCCCTTCAGCTATCCAGTACATGGCCATGTCACAGAGCTTGAAGGTGGTACTTCGCTTGGACACAAAACCATGAGCCTATTCTGGAGAGTGGCCAGAATTCAAAATTAAAACCAGACCTTAGGAAAATAGCAGGTGTTGCCCATCGATAAGGGAAGCCACAGTGCATTCATATATTCGGCTGGATGAATCCTGGGAAGCTTTCTACCAGACAGGACACATCCATTCATGCATTCTCTTTTCTAATGTTTACAACCACGGACCCAATGGGATACACAGACATAGAAACACTTGCCTTATCAAATCACTTATTAGAAACAGTTCACTCCAAACCAAAAAAACCGCCATTCCTACCTATTCTGAGAACATGAGACAAAAGCACAAACACACACCCACACCCACAAAGCACCTTCTTCCCCCAAGTAGGTCTCTGACTATCCGGAGTGTCCTCTGACTATTGGGACATACTATGTTCCCCTGAAATTGCCTGCCCTGTTTCAGATCTGGTTTCCTTGGCCAACTCTGTAAAGTTGTCAGGAGGCAGCGGTGATCCACTACCTGCTTTCTCAGGAAAGGCCACTCTTCAGAGCTTTCCTGGCTTTTGGCCATCCTCATATCAGTAGGTACCAACAAAGACTGATTCTGTCCTTGGTAAATCCAAAGAAGTGAGACCACTGCTACTGGGACTGGAATGGGATTTGGGTGCCTGGCTTCCTTGATCCCAAGTTCAGAGAGTTCTATCACCAAGGATGTGAGGTGAGGTCTGACGTCACTTCCTTCAGGAACTGAATGAGCTCACACCCTTGGCAACCACTTTGTCCTAACAGTTGCTTACAAGGGTCCCCTGAAATGAAGGCTGCCCCTACTTTCTGTGACAGTTTCACAAGTTAGAATGGTATATTAACCATAGGAAACCGGGAACAGCTCTCCACACAGCCTGGTTTGGTCCTTCTTCTCTACATTAAGAAGAGAGAGGATGATTCAGACATATCCCTTCATCCTGACCAGGTTGTTTGCAAGAGAAGATGACTTTTGCTCACTCAGTTCCTTCATAGCTGCCTACAACTTCTCCAGGGATCATTTTTGCATGTACCTTTGAGTTTCTTAGCAATAGGAAGTTCCCCTACATTCCTGTATTGTAAGACCTACTCTGTCCCTACTCTTCTGTAAAGTTAGATTGAGGGAAAAGTGTATGGTTAGGGTTAATAACAGGTTCAATTTGCATTAGGAATCATTCTGGTGGATGAATAATGGTATTGAAAACCTGCGATATTTACAAGAATATATAGGTGAAAATTAAGTATGAAAACAGAAATCTAGGTAAGATTTGAAGCCCAGAAGAGCATTGGGACCTTGATTGTGATACTGAGCTTTGATTTATTTTCTGCACAGATGTCTCAGATACATCAATATACAATGGCAAAGGTCCGTGTATTTTGGATGATTGATTGTCAAAGAGAACTTCCAGTCAAAAAGGGATAATCAGTAGGATTAGGAAGATAGTCGGTAGGTTTAGAAAGGAGAGTGAGCATAGGATTTGGACCAAAAGTTCTTTAGCTATAGGGTTTCGGGTATAGAGTGAATGTAAATGTCACCACATATGAAGAGTCAGTCACAATGATGAACTGGGGAAAATATGTAGGAAAACAGATATCAATAGAGACATTAGGAAATCTGGCAAAGTGTAGTCCGTAGTGAAAGGTTAATAAAATAGGTACTTATCACTTCCTGTTTTCTGTATGCTTAATAAAACACTGTTGAAATCTTGAGAAATGTTTGCTAGTCTTGTTCCCAGAATGTGCTGTCCTCAGCTGCCAAACTGCAGAAAGTAATTCCTCACCCGGTTGCCCACAAACAGCTCACTCGCCCGGACCCATCAATAAACATCCTGCCCTGCCCTCTCCAAGGAAGGTATATAAGCTCTGCTTAAGCTGTTCTCAGGGCTCTCTTCTCTATTCAAGTGTACTCTGAGCCCCAGCATGCTGGACCCATAATAAACCCTTTGCTTTTGCATGAGACAGTCTCTTGGTGGTTTCTTCCCCGGACGCTCGCCCGACCTTTACATATGGAGGTTCCACTGAGATCCGCAGCGGCAGATGAGAGACCCCAACGGGCTCCTCTCAGGGTATGTAAGGTGCCTCTTTCTAGTTTCAGGTTTCAGGTTAGGGCTTGGCAAATGGCTGTTGATGAAGAGTGTGAGCTCTCTCCGATGGTGGCTGAGAGACATGTCATAGAGCCACAGGCCACGTCACTGGGGGACTCCCCAGAGGACTCGGGAAATCGAGGAACAATAGTCTCCTCGACTCAGTGATATTTTGTTTCAGATTCGGTATTGCCAGCCCATCGGGTTTTGCCGGCTACTCAGTCCTGGTCTCAGTGTTGGACGTCCATTGCCTGTCTTTATTGTATTGTCTTGTCTGTGTTGTGTGTCGTTGCTTTTACTGATTGTTTATCTTTCATTATGGGATAGAGCACTTCAATGCCTCATTTGCTGACGCTTGATCATTGCACCAAAGTCCGCTTAAGGGCTCAGAATCTTTCTTTTTCAGTTAAACGCTGGACCTGGCAGACTCTCTGTGCCTCAGAATGGCCCACCTTTGGATTCAGATGGCCCCTAGAAGGATCTTTCTACTTCCCACTAATTTAAAAAGTCAGAGATATTGACTTTCAGCCAGCGCCACATAGACATCAGGATCAAGAGACATATATCTTAACTTTGCAGGACCTCTGCAATTCTCCTCCTCCATGTGTGAAGCTTTTCCTTGCCCCTGCCCCCGCTCCTACTCTTTCCGTCATGCTCTCTCAAACCTTCTGCTTCTCCTCCTCCTTCAACCTCTGTTCTCCCTGAGTCACAAGATTTTACTCTACTGGACTCTCGTCCTACTACTTATTCCCTGCCCTCGTCCCCCAACCCCCAACACCCTCTAAGTAATTACCCTGCTGCTGTCTCAGCCTCTCCGCCATTGGAGGAAGCTAAGCGAGCCCAGCGCACTCCAGATAACTCCCCTGCGGAAAACACAGCCCCTCCTTTCCTGGAGGTTGCTGGCCTGGCTAAAGGAATTTGCCGGCGTTGAATGATTGAAATCCCTGGAACTCACGTGATGCTCCCTCTCCATTTCTAAGGAACAATGATTGATGACAACCATGGGGGAAAAATGCAAGCCTACCAGTATTTACCTTTCTCCTCTTCAGACCTAAATAACTGGAAAAATAACAATCCCCCTTTTACCGAGGACCCCACCTGGGTCTCAGGTGTGGTTGAGTCATTGATGTTTTCACACCAGCCTACTTGGGATGACTGCCAACAACTCCTAGGGACTCTCTTCATGACAGAGGAACAAAAGAGAATCTTCCTGGATTCTAGAAAAAAATATTCTCGGACCAGATGGGTGACCGACAAAACTTCCCAACATATGCAAAGCCGCCTTTCCCTTGCACCGACCCAACTGGGACCCCAAAACCTGTGAAGGTAATGAGCATCCTTCCTCTTATTGCCGGGCTCTAATAGTGGGTATCTTAGTGGCCGCTAGGCGACCAACTATTTTGGCCAAGGTAAGAGAGATTATTCAAGGGACTGATGAATGTCCCTCCATGTTCCTACAGAGAATTATGGAGGCATATAGGAGATTTAATCCTTTCGATCCTCAGGGAGAGAATCAAAAGGCATCTGTCATGGTGGCCTTTATTGGGCAAGCTGTTCTGGATATTAAAAGACAGTTACAATGCTTAGATGGATTACAAGATATGACTTTGAGAGGTTTAGTCAGAGAAGCCAAGAAGGTATACTATAAGAGAGAAACTGAGGAAGACTAGGGAGCAAAGGGAGGATAAAAGAAAGAAAAGACAGACTAAGGCATTGACTAAGATCCTGGTCACAACAACAAATAGACCAGAAATTAAGAAACATGGATACAGGAAGGGACACCGGGGCCCACACAAGAGGCCACCCCTGGCCTCAATTCAATGTGCCTACTCTAAAAAAAGGACACTGGGCTAAAGAGTGCCCTAGAAAGAGACAGCCAGGCCAGCTGGACATTCTGACTCTGTAGGATTACTAAGAAAGTCGGGGCTCAGATCCTCTCCCCGAGCTCAGGGTAACTTTTGAAGTGGAGGGGACCCCAGTATACTTTGAAGTGGATACAGGGGCAAGATATTCTGCCTTTAAGGCCCCATTGGAACCTCTATCAAATAAAAGGTCTCTAATTCAAGGGGCTAATGGCAGTAAATATCGGGCTTGGACAACTAAGAGGACCATGGACCAGGGGAAAGGAAAAATCCATCACTCATTCCTAGTAATCCCAGAATGCACGGCCCCATTGATTGGCAGAGATCTGCTCACAAAGCTCTGGGCCAAAATAACTTTTTACCCTGAAGGCCCCCAAGTGGAATTTCTAAATCCTTCAGTAAAAAATCCTATAATCACGGCTCTAACTATGTCAGTAGAAAATGTACATCAAATCACTCACCTTGGTTCAAAGAAACTGCATTCATTTCTGAAGGATCAAGAACAGAGTTTTCCATTAACCAACTCACAGTGAAAGGAAACAACTGAATGGATAACAAAAGTAATTCTTACCCTTCCAAGCTTCCTGCAGGAAAGCACCTACGAGGAACCAGACCAGGACAATTCTGGGAAGTGGACTTTACTGAAATTAAGCCAGCAAGGAATGGACTTAAATATCTCCTAGTCTTTGTAGATACATTTTCAGGATGGATTGAAGCCTCCCCCCCCCCCAAAAAAAAAAGAAAAGAAAAAAAAATGAAACAGCGCAAATGGTGGTCAAGAAGATCCTGGAAGATATTTTTCCAAGGTACGGCCTGCCTAAAGTAATAGGGTCTGATAATGGACCGGCGTTCGTGGCCCAGGTAACTCAGAGGTTAGCAAGGACCCTGGGGATTAATTGGAAGTTACATTGTGTTTACAGACCCCCAAGTTCAGGACAGGTAGAAAGAATGAATAGAACCATTAAAGAGACCATAACGAAATTAAACTTAGAGACCGGCATAAAAGATTGGACTATGCTCCTGCTTTATGTACTGTTTCATGCAAGAAATACTCAATCTATTTCTTTGTGTAACCTCACACCCTGTGAAATTCTCTATGGTGTCCCTCCTCCAGTAAGGGACCTACCCCAACTCTAAGACCTAATGATTCCTTCCACACCCCCTTGCTTAACAGACTTAAAGCTCTTGAAAGAACTCAGGGATACCTGTGAAAACAGATGGCCACTGCCTACCAACCTGGGGATGAGGGGACTCTACAGCGATATCAAGTAGAGACTTCGTCTATGTAAGACGACATCTGGTGTCATCCCTGGAACTCCGCTGAAAAGGACCATACCAGGTGAAATTATAACACCTACAGGGTAAAGGTAGTCAAAATCACTTCCTGGATCATTACCTCTCATCTCAAGCCTGTGCCCTGTCCAGACTCTGGCTGGAAACTGGAAAAGACTGGAAACCCATTCAAATTGTGGATTCGCTGTGTGGATAAGGCTATAGACTCTCCCCTTGACCACCAGTAGTCCTAACCCTCATAAGCCTGTTCAGCAGCGATGGCTGATCACAAATCCTACTGGAACGGAAGTATGGTCTATCTTGCATACAGCCCGCTTAGGGACCTGGTGGCCATCTCTCCAGCCAGACATTTGTCAGCTGCGTATAGGTCTTCCCGATTGGGATATCCCTAATGAAGAGGATCCCACTAAAATTCCATTAAATTCCTTCCATACCATAGATAATGGAAACAAACATTATTGATGTAGGGACAAGCGAGCCAGATGCTGGTTGGCTAGCCTAGATTACTATGTTTGCCCAGTGTACTATCAAAGCCACAAACAGTCAAGGCTGTGTGCGGGGAATGCCGACATCTTCTGTAAGTCATGGGGATGTGAGCATACAGGGACTGCCACATGGAACCCAAACTACTCATGAACTTCTCTACACAGCATTGGACATATTACCAATTAGAAAACCAAAACCGATGGCCCTCAGAGGGGTCTCTAGATCCTCAAATTCTGTGTGACCTTTTTAACTTCTGCAAGTGCTCAAAAGGGTGAAAGGAGATTCCTCTATGTGGAGGCCTTTTCTCTCCTTTGCTCACATCGTGACCTATGCTTCTCCAATACATGCTCACCCTCAGCCTTCTGCTCTAGACTCTCTGTTGTCACTCCCACCTCATCAACTTGATTTCTCCCCTCCAATTACTATATTAAAAACCCTAACCTCCACCGTTTCTCAGACCATTGCCCCCTTGCTGAGGTAGCAGGTACTGAGGTAACCCTCCACTCACTCACTCCTCTCTTCTCCTGTCAGTGCCCACACTGGGTCCCACCAGGTCCTCTTACCAGCTAACCCAAAGCTCAAACCAGCTGAGAAGAGCCCTCAGACCCCTATCCAAGATGTAATGAAAATGGCCTTTAAAGTTGCTTTGCCATCACTGAAAACAGGTTACTAAGAATTTAAAGTCCCTTACAGGCTTTTTGGGATACTCACTCCCATCTCCCGCTCTGTTCTACCCGTTCTACTACTCATGTTTTTGTTGCTAGGAAGATCTCAAAACCCTTTTCCATTATTTTTTTACATCTCTCCTTCCTCATTCTCACATCCAAAGAGCTGCTCTCAGCCGTGCATTCCCCGTCTTCCCCCTCTGTACCAGGCCCACAGGAAAGTCTTAACTGACCTTATCCAGAAGTTTTCACCATGGCTAACTTTAGGACTTTCAGCAAAAGAGTCCCTATAAAAGAGTTCAGTGTAGATAAACTTCCTCTTTTTGTGTTGCCCTGGTCTACCTGGCAACTGGCTGAAAAAAATCAGCACTCCTGAGCTAGACACACCCTTACTAGTTTTTCACAACATATGTGATCAAGGCTTCTGTCCTTTAGCTGGGGCTTCATAGAGATGGCTACATTGCTAAGATGAATAAGTTACAAACTGGGCTCCATGGAAACAGCTGGCAGGGGGAAAAAAAGGGGAAAAAAAGCTCTCCCCCACCCAGGTGTCCTTGAAAATTTAACTTGCCCAGAACTGAGGAAAAATCAGAAACAAAAACTGCTCTTTGTGAACTTCTGCAGACTGTGAACTTCAGAGCCCCTTCCCTTACATGTTGGGTACAAAATTCTGAAACTACCTAAACTTGGGTTTCAGGGGATTAATTGATTACAACAGAAGCAATGCCCTCTGAATCTGGTTGCAACCAAATATGACTGTTTCCTTGTCTTTGGTGCTATCTTAGGTGCCTTGCCTTGTCCGTCCCTACAACAATATAATTCTATATACTTAAACGTTGTTTATGTTTTTATGAAATGGTCAACAGAAGTGATTAATTGTGTAATGGTGCAGATGTTAGCCAGAGTGATCAGTTATGATGCAGGTTCATTTGAAGATCAAATAGAGGGGCATACAACCCGGTTCAGTTGGGAACATATATCTCTCACCTTAGCCATTCTATTATGAATAGAAGTTGCTGCCCGGGTTCGCACAGGAACCACTGCCCTGGTCCATGGGACACAACAAATGACCCAATTAGAAGCAGCAATAGATCAAAACTTAAAGATATTAGAAAATTCCATCACAGCTTTGCAGGAATCTTTTACCTCTCTCTTTGAAGTTGTTTTACAGAAAAGTCGAGGTTTGGACCTCCTTTTCATGAGAGAAGGGAGCCTTTGTGCTGCATTGAGGAAAGAATGTTTTTTTTTTTTTTTTTTTTTTTATGTCGACCATACTGGAGTTGTAACAAACCCTATGAGTAAATTAAAAAGATGCCTTGAAGAGCATCAAAGAGAGATAGAGACCCAAAATTGGTGGTTTGAGTCTTGGTTTACACAGTCCCCCTGGTTAACTACGTTTTAATCAACCCTGGCTGGTCCAATAATAATCCTCATTTTATTGCTTACTATAAAACCCTGTTTCTCAACCATGTAATTTCTTTTCTCCAAGCTCAAATTGGACAAGTTAAACTTATGTTAATACCCCACTAGCATACATAAAATGTGACACCCCCCAACAATCACTTTTATGATTAAAAGTAGCCAGAAGAAGAAGTGGGGAATGAAATGTTAATGAAATATGTACTTGTCACTTCCTGTTTTTCTGTATGCTTAACAAAACACTGTTGAAATGTTGAGAAATGTTTCCTAATCTTGTTCCCAGAATGTGCTGTCCCCAACTGCCAAACTGCAGAATGTACTCCCTCACGCGTTTACACACAAACCGCTAACTCGCCCTGACACATCAATAAACTTCCCTCCCTGCCCTCTCCAAGAAAATTATATAAGTTCTGCTTAAGATGTTCTCAGGGCTCTCTGCTCTATTCAAGTGAGCTCTAAGCCCCAGCATTCTGGACCCCAAATAAACCCTTTCTGTTGCATGAGATAGTCTCTTGGTGGTCTCATCCTCTGACACTCGCCCTACATTTACTTGGATGATTGAATGTAGATGAGAACATCCATTCAAAAGTGATAGTCGGTAAAATTAGGAAAATAGTCGGTAGGTTTAGGAAGAAGAGGGAGTATAAAATTTGGAACAAAAGTTCTTTAGCAATAGGGTTTCGGTTACAGAGTGAATGTAAATGTCAACACAAGTGAAGAGTCAGTCACAATGATGAATTGGAGAAAATATGTTGGAATGCAGATATCAATACAGACATTACAAAATCAGGAAAAGTATAAAGTCAGTGATAGGATTAGACATTTTCAACAGGGTTGAGTTTGAATATATAATCTTAGGAAGAAACGAATATGTAGTCATCAATAGGATTGATATTTGAGAGCAATAGGCAAATTGGACATTGATGTTTTTAGTAATCCATGTTCACTTTCCATTTAGGCTTTGGTACAAATATAAGTTTGAACTTTGAATTTTGTGTCCAGAATATTACTGTGATAACATGTATATATAGATCGGGTGACATAAGTATTTCTTCCACCATTTTTGGGAGCAATATTTTGAAGACTTATAAATTAGTATTTGGGGTACAAACAGGTGTACCCGGTGTCTATGAATATAGAGATAATGCATGAATAGACCAACTGTGAATAAGTAATATAACTGGTTCCACTTTAAATGGTGGATTGAATTGATATCTGAAAATATAAAAAATCGTATATTGATATACAATCATTCATTCCAACAAGTTATACATCAATGTTAATATTAGGGTTATGGTTTATCATGAAGGGTGTGTGAGTTTTGCTTCAATGTGATTATAAAAATCGAAAATAATGTGTTTGTAAAAAAGAATCTTGAGAAGACCAGTCAAGAAATATGGAAGAATACATGTGTTCTAAAGTAGGAAGTGATTGAAAGTGAAAAAATGCCTATAATTTTGTGATCTTTTTGATGAAATATATATCCTATGATGTGCATAAACTGAAGAAATAGTAATGTACCAGTGTTGAATTAAAATGAACATCAAAATACACATCATGTTCCATATGAATCTTCTTGCATTGAGGTTAAACTGGGTCAGTTACTCTAGATATATTAGGATTTGTATGCAACATTCACTGAAGTTAATTTTCAGTACTAAAAACAAAAAAGTATTTCAGGTGGATGAATATTTCTGAGAATAATATTTAGAAAAGATGATCATAAATCCACATACATGAATATGAATGAATTAAGGGAGTGTATATTAAGATACAAATATTTCATATTTTGAAAAATCTGGAGAATGTGTGTATGTATATATATATATATATATATACACACACACACACACACACACACACACATATATATACATACAAACACACATATATATACATACACACACACATTAAAAACTAGCAATATATATTCTATTCGAAATTCATCATGAAATATATATCATTCACAGATCTAAAAATATTCATTTTACTGAACATGGATTTATATATAATGTTGTAAAACTAGGAAGCTCACCCATTGGTTATATTTTCAGTTCCAACAGCGTTTAGGAGGAGTGATCTTCTCTCACAATTTGTATCTGCCGAGTCGTTCACCTCACAAGAATGTAGGTGTGGTACCAGGTAGGATTCTATATGTGTTTATTGCTGTTGCATTGGGAGTTTAGTAATTGCTTCATGGAATCCAAGGAGTTCAACTGGGACACAGTGCTGGAGCGAGTTCTCTCAGGCGTGGTGCGTTAGGGTATGCAGGAGAATGCACCAACCAGGCTTCTATCCCACATAACTTGCCCCCTTAAACATAGCAACCTGATTGTAAACATTGCCCTGAAACGTCACCATATAACAAGATGCCTTTGCATAGGAGGGTCTGCTGATTGCCCCATGTCAGTCACAAGCCATTTGAAAGCCAATGGCAGATCCACATGGCCCCACCACAGATGTTTTTTCACACACCTGCCAACCACTACTCTAGGACAACTACTCAGCAGGCTCCAACTTATTTTCATGAAACCCAATCAATCAAGGCACTGTCTGGTACACTCATGATCAGCAACAGAATATCCAATGGTTCTCCAGTGCCACCTGGTCATGGGAAATTGAAAATTTTCATGGTATTTATCTAGCCATTTTTCACGGATGAATTTGGATGCACTGTGGGTTTCAATTCATTCAGGAACCATTAAATGTTGAGGAAACTCATTTCAATGTAAGTTCTGGAGAATTCTCAAAGGCAAGGCTTCCCAAAGAGTGGCCAAAAGGTCACATGAAGCCAGGGCCATTGAGGTCTAAAATGTGATGTCATTGTCTGTTTTGACTCTCAACAATGGCTTCCAAGTCTTTCAGAATAAAATCATGTGATATCCTGGTTGAGATCAGAGTGCCCTGTGGAAAGCTACCCTGGGCCTTCATCTCAGTTTCCAAGGATGACTCTCATGCGTGGCTTCCTCAAATCCCAACACAATTCATAGCAATACTTCTCTGAGGTGAGTTCCAGAACTCAGTCTCTAAGGGGAATCACACCAGAGTTCAAGCCCAGGTGGACCCAGTCATCTCTTCCAACTGCCACACAAATGACCACAATAAAACCGAAATTCTACCACATGGTCCTCATCTTCTTCCATATTGACACTCATCATAACCTCTGGCTGGAGGTGTCCATGAGGGACGCAGCCCAAGACAGTGTCCAAAATAAGCTCTGTTGCTCCTCATTTGCCTAAATTCAGGGTGGCCTGGACACCCTTCCTTTGTACCAGGAGTGATCAAAAAGGCCTGCCTGTCATACTGCTCCACTTTTCCCATTTGAGGCCTATTGAGTGTCGCTTAAAGATACTTTATGTGAATTGGAGTGATGAGAAAACCTAAGCACCTACGGGATAGCCTAAGAAGGGCTTTGACGAACTCATCTGACCCAAATGATCCCTATTCTCACTTGATGGAATTCAGGAACCTTACAGAGGAAGGCAGAAGACTTCATCCACAATTACAGCTCTTTTTGCCATTTTTGATTTGGATGCACACATGGGATCTTTCTTTAGATCCATCAGGTGCTGAGAATCTAAGTCAAAGAATCACACTGGGCCAAGAGGCTGATTCAGACACAACTCTTTCCAAATCAATTAAGTAAAGAGCCAAAGGTGAAGCCTATTTATTTCCATTTGAAAACTATTTTCTTCAGGATTCACAAAGGGGTGGTGTGAGACAAAGACTTCCTGACTCTCAGGGCAACAGAACAATAGGCAAGCAAATGGTCCAAAGCAGGGTTTCTCCACTGAGACTTTCCTGGTCAACTGATATCTGAGTTTTCTCAGATGCTCGTCATTTCCTTCAGCTATCCAGAACATTGCCTTGTCACAGAGCTTGGGTGTGGTACATAACTTAGACACAAAACCATGAGCCTATTCTGGAGAGTGTCCAGAATTCTGGAGGAAAACAGCAACTTAAAAAGGTAGCAGGTATTGTCCATTAATAAGGCAATCCACAGTCCATTCATAAAATGGGCAGGATGAATGCTGGGAAGCTTTCTACTAGACAGGACATATCCATTGATGCATTCTCTTTTCTAATGTCTACAACCACGGACACAGTGTGATACACAGACCCAGAAACACTTGCCTTGTTAAACGACTTACTAAAAACAGTTCACTCCAAACCAAACAAACTGACTTTTCTTCCTATTCTCAGAACATGAGACAAAACCACAAACCCACACCCACACCGACAATGACACCTTCTTCCCCCAAATAGGTATGAGACTATCCGGAGTATCCTCTGACTGGTGGGCCATACTATGTTCCCCCGAAATGTCCTGTCCTGTCTCAGATCTGGTCTCCTTGGCCAACTCTGTGAAGTTGTCAGGAGCCAGGAGTGAGCCACTACCTGCTTTTCCAGGAAAAACCCCTCTTCCAAGCTTTCCAGGCATTTGGCTTCCTCACCTTAGTAGGTACCAAGAAAGACTGATTCTGTCCTTGGTAAATCCAAACAAGTGAGACCACTGGGACTGGGACTGGGACTGGATCTGGGTGCCTGGCGTCCTGGATCCCATGTTCAGAGAGTTCCATCAATAAGGAAGTGCTTTGAGGTCATTTCCTTCAGGAACTGAATGAGATCACTGCCTCGGCAACCACTTTGTCCTAAGAGTTTCTTCCAACGGTCCCATGAGATGGAGGCTGCTCCTACTTCCTGTGACACTTTCACAAGTTAGAATGGTATATCAACCATAGGGAACCAGGAACAGCTCTCCACACAGTCTTGGTTTGGTCCATCTTCTCTACATTAAGATGAGAGAGGCTGATTCAGAAACATCCCTTCATCCTGACCAGGTTGTTTGCAATGGAAGATAACTTTTGCTCTCTCAGGTCCTTCATTCCTGCCTACATCTTCTCCAGGGATCATTTCTGCATGGAGCTTTGAGGTTCTCAGCAGATGGAAGATCCACTACATTCCTGTATTGTAAGATCAACACTGTCCCTGCTCTTCTGTAAACATGTTATTAACACAAACAGTGTATGGTTAGTGTTAATAACATGTTCCATTTGGGTTAGGAATTATTCTGCTGCATGAATAATGGTATTGGAAACTTGTGATTATTTTAAGAATATAGAGATGAAATATATGTATGAAAAAAGAAATCTAAGTAAGATTTGAAGCCCAGAAGGGCATTGGGCCCTTAATTGTGATACTTAGCGTTGAATTACATTCTGCACCGATGTCTCAGATAAATCAATATACAATAGCATAAGACCTTGTACCTTGAATGATTGAATGTAGAAGAGAACATCCAGTCAAAAAGGGATACTCGGTAGGATTAAGAAGATAGTTAGTATGTTTAGGAAGAAGAGTGAGTATAGGATTTGGAACAAAAGTTCTTTAGCAATAGGTTATTTATTAGGGTGTGAATGTAAATGTCAGCACATGTGAAGAGTCAGTCACAATGATGAACTGGGGAATATATGTAGGAAAGCAGATAGCAATAGAGACATAATGAAATCAGGCAAAGTATAAAGTGAGGGATAGGATTAGACATTTTCAATTGGGTTAAGTTTGATTATATAATTTTAAGAAGAAACACATATGTAGTCACCAATAGGATTGACATTTGAGAGCATTAGGGAACCTGGACATGGATGTTTTTAGTAATCCATGTTTTCTTTCCATTTGGGCTTTTATACAATCATAAGTGTGACCTTTGCATTTTGTGTCCAGAATATTTCTGTGATTAAATGTATATAAAGATCAGGTGACATGAGTCCACATCCACCATTTCAGGGAGCAATATTTTGAAGACGTATAAATTAGTATTGGGGGTACAAAGAGGTGTACACTGTGTCTATGAATATAGAGATAATGCATGAATAGACCATAGTGTGAATAAATAATATAACTGGTTCCACTTTAAATAATGGATAGAATTGATATCTGAAAAGATATAAGAAATCTTATATTGACATACAATCATTCATTCAAACCAGTTATACATCTAATGGTAATATCAGAGTGATAATTAATATGAATGGTATGTGAGTTTTGCTTCAAAAGTGATTATGAAAATCAAAATTAATGTGTTTGGTATAAAATCTCATGAAAAGACCAGTCAAGAAACTTAGAGGAATACATGTGTTCTGAAGCAGGAAGTGATTGAAAGTGAAACAAATGCCTATAAATTTTTGAACTTGTGGATGAAATGATATATCCTATGATGTCCATAAACTGAAAAAATAATAATGTACCAATATTGAATAAAAATAAACTTCAAAATACACATCATGTCCCGTAGGATTCTACTTGCATTGATGTTAAACTGATTCAGTTACTGTAGAAATATTAGGATTTGTAAGCTCCATTCACTGAAGTTAGTTTTCAGTACTAGGAAATAAATATGTATTTCAGGCGGATGAATATTTCTGAGAATTATCTTGTGAAAAGTTGATTATAAACCACATATAGAAACATGAGTGAATTTATGGAGTGTATAATAAGACATATATATTTCATATTTTGAAAAATCTGGACAGTATATATATATATATATATATATATATATATATATATATAGATAGATAGACACACACAGACATTATAATGTAGCAATATAAATGCTAATCGAAATTCACCGTGTAATACATATCATCCACATATCCAAAAATATTCATTTTACTGACCATCGATTTATATATAATGTTGTTCATCTAGGAAATTCACCAATAGGTTTAATTTTCAGTTCCATCATTATTTAGGGGGAGTGATATATTATCACAATATGTATCTTTCAAAATCAGCGAGCTTACAAAAATGTACTTGTGATACCAGGTAGGATTCTAAATATGCATAAAAAATACATGTGATGAATAGGCTACAGAGAATGGGAGACAGAAATTTACATATGTCTTAACTTTAAAAACTCATGGAGAACTATTACAATGAAAAGTTTACTAGATTTATAACACATACCCTTGATAAAGCAGAAGGGAAGTCCAAGTATACACCATGCCTCCTATGAACGGCCTGTATTTCTATTCTGTAAGGTTTCTTGTTCTCCATCATATTAGGATTAGTAGTCAGAGTCTAGTAGGTTATGGGTTAATGTCAGGGATTCAGTATTTCAAATGGAAAATATGAAAATGAATCTAATGTGTATGCAAATATGTGCTACACAAAAATCATCCCACTCTCATCCAGAAGAATGCCTTGACATAACCTTCGCCCCAATTAAGACACAATTAGTGGAGAAGAGTTAGAAAATCTGTGAATACGTATGTGGAAATGAAAATGCTCAGGAGTTCACAGCCTTGGAGGCGGTAGAGAAATTTCCAAAAGTATGGGATAGGGTAAATACTCCACAAATATGGAGTTCTGCTGGCCTAATGACTCTTTGAGAAACTGCCTTTGAAGTTGGGACCTTGTAATATATGTTGTTGTCAGGAGCTTCAGCTTCCTTTGTAGTGAGACAATCAAAGCTGGATCTGCATATATGTGACCTGAAGGACATGGTTTCTTATTTTCTGGTGAACATGAGGCAGCAGTTCTGAATTCCCTCATTGTAGGTAAACTGTGGCCACTGGGAGCTGAGTGTCTCCTCGTGTTGACTGAGAAGCCATTTGGTCATCCTCCACTTTTCCTGGTGATTCTTACTGCTGCACTGGGAGTTTGGTATTGGCATCAGTAAATACCATGAGTTCAATGGGGACACAGTGCTGGAGGGAGTACTCTCACGTGTGGTGCGTCAGGGTGTGCAGGAGAATGCCCCAACCAGGCTTCTATTCAACAAAGCTTGCCTCCTTGTCTGCAGCAACCCAATTCTGAACATTGCCCTAAAACCTCTCAATGTAACAAGATGCCTTAACATATAAGGGTCTGCTGGCTGCACCATGTCAGTCACAAGGCATTTGGAAGCCAATGGCAGATCCATGTGGCCCCATCACAGATGTTTTATCATACACCTGCAAACCACTGCTCTAGGCCCACTACTAAGCAGGTTCCAACGTACTGGCACCTTTGTTCTACACCATTTTCATGAAACCCAGTAAATCAAGGCATTGTCTGGTACACTCATGATCAGCAACAGAACATCCAAAGATTCTCCAGTGCCACCTGCTCTTGGGAATTTCAAATATTCCATGGTATTTATCTAGCCATTTTTCAAGGATGAAGTTGGTGTCACTGTGGGTTTCAATTCATTCAGGAACCATTAAATGGTGAGGAAGCTCATTTCAATGAAAGCTCAGGAAAACTCTCACAGGCAAGTCTTCCCAAAGAGTGGCCAAAAGGTCAAATGAAGCCTGGCCCATTGAGGTCTACAATGTGAGTTCCATGTGTGATTTGACTCTCAAGTATGGCTGCCAAGTTTTTCAGAATAAAATCATGTGATATCCTATCTGAGATTCCCAGTGCTCTGTGGAAAGCCATCCTGGGCCTAAATCTCAGTCTCCAAGGGCAATTCTCATGCGTGGTCTTCTAATATCCCAACAGAATTCATGGTAATACTTCTCTGAGCTCAGTTCCAAAACTCAGTCTCTAAGGGGAATCACACCATAGTTCAAGCCCAGGTTGACCCAGGAATCTCTTACTACTGCCACACAACTGACCACAATTAATACAAAAACACTCCCACATGGCCCTCATCTTCTTTTATATAGACACTCATCATAACCCCTTGGTTGAGGTTTCCATGAGGGGTGCATACCAAGACAGGGCCCAAAATAATCTCCCTTGCCTCTAATTTGCCTAAAGTCAGGGTGGCCTGGAAACCCTTCCTGTTAACCAGGAATGATCAAATAGGCCTGCCATTAATTCTGATCTACTTCTCCAAATAATCACACTGGGAAAATATGCTGATTAAGACACATCTCTTTACAAAGCAATAAAACAAAGAGCCACAGGTGATGCCTATTCATTTCCAATTGAAAACTCTTTTCTTCAGGATTCACAAAGGGGTGGCCTAAGGCAAAGACCTTCTAGATATTCACAGCACCAGAACCATAGGTAAGCAAAATTCCCAAAGCAGGGTTTCTCCACATAGTCTTTACTGTTCACACTGATATCTGAGTTTCCTGAGATGCTCCCATTTCCTTCAGCTCTCCAGTACATGGCCATGTCACAGAGCTTGGAGGTGGTACATATCTTGGACAGAAAACCATGAGCCTATTCCGGAGAGTGGCCAGAATTCAGGAATAAAACAGGAAATTAGGAAGTTAGTCATTGCTACCCATCCATAAGGAAAGCTGCAGTCCAATCATGAATCGGGCAGTATGAATTTTGGGAAGCATTGTACTAGACAGGACACATTCATTGATGCATTATGTTTTCTAATGTCTACAACTACAAACACAGTGGGATACATAGACATAGAAACACTTGCCTTGTCAAACGACTTACTAGAAACAGTCCACTTCAAATCAAACAAACTGCCTTTCCTACCAATTCTCAGAACATGAGACAAAACAACAAACTCACACCCACAACAACATAGGACCTTCTTCCCCCAAGTAGGTCTTTGACTCTCAGAATTTCCTCTGACTGTTGTACCATACTATGTTCCCCCAAAATGCCCTGTACTGTCTCAGAGCTGGAATTTTTGGCCAACTCTTTGAAGTTGTCAGGAGCCAGCTTTGAGCCACTACCTTCTTTCTCAGGGAAGGCCACTCTCCAAAGCTCTCCTGGCATTTGGCCATTCTCAAATCAGTAGGTACCAAGAAAGACTGATTCTGTCCTTGGTAAAACCAAACAAGTGAGCCCACTGGGACTGGGTCTGGGACTGGTTCTGTGTGCCTGGCTTCCGGGATTCCAAGTTCAGAGTGTTCCAAGACCAAGGAAGTGAGATAGGTCACTTCCATTCGGAACTGAATGAGGTCACTGGTTTGGCAACCACTTTGTCCTAACAGTTCCTTCAAAGGGTCCCATGAGATGGAGGCTGCCCCTACTTTCTGTGACACTTTCACAACTTAGAATGGTATATCAACCATAGGCACCCAGGAACAGCTCTCACACAGAACTGGTTTGGTCCATCTTCTCTACATTAAGAAGAGAGAGCCTGATTCACACACATCCCTTCATCCTAACCAGGTTGTTTGCCTTACAAGATGACTTTTGCCCTCTCAGGTCCTTTATAGCTGCCTTCATCTTCCCCAGGGATAATTTCTGCATGGACCTTTGAGGTTCTCAGCGGGTGGAAGATCCCCTATATTCCTCTATATTAAGACCAACTCTCCCTGTTCTTCTATAAAGTTAGATTGAGGGAACAATGTATGATTAGGGTTAATAACATGTTCGATTTGAGTTAGGAATCATTCTGCTGGATGAATAATGGTATTGGGAACCTGGGATATTTATAAGAATATAGATGTGAAATATAAGTATGAAAACAGAAATCTAGGTAAGATTTTAAGCCCAGAAGGGCATTGGGTCCTTGATTGGAATACTTAGCATTGAATTTCGTTCGCACAGATGTCTCAGATAAATCAATATACAATGGCATATCACCTTGTACCCTGGATGATTGAATGTAGAAGAGTTCATCCAGTCAAAAAGGGATAGTTGTTAGGATTAGGAAGATAGTCGGTCTGTTTCAGAAGAAGAGTGAGTATAGGATTTGGACCAAAAGTTCAATAGCCCTAGGTTTTCGGTTAGAGAGTGAATGTAAATTTCAGCACATGTGGAGAGTCAGTCACAATGATGAACTGGGAAAATTATGTAGGAAATCAGATATCAATACACACATTATGAAACCAGAGAAAGTATAAAGTGAATGATAGGATTAGACATTATCAATAAGGTTGAGTTTCAATATATAATCTTAGGAAGAAACAAATATGTAGTCAAGAATATGATTGACATTGGAGAGCATTAGGCAACCTGGACATGGATGTTTTTAGTAATCCAGGATCACTTTCCATCTAGGATTTGCTACAATCAGAAGTGTGACCTTTGCATTTTGTGATCAGAATATTACTGTGATAAAATGTATATGTAGATCAGGTGACATGAGTATTTCTTCTAACATTTCTTGGAGCAATATTTTGAAGAGATATAACTTAGTATTGGGGGTACACAGAGTTGTACCCTGTGTCTATGAATGTAGAAGAAATGCATGAATTGACAATACTGTGAATAAATAATATACTGTTTCCACTTTAAATCATGGATTGAATTGATATCTGAAAATACGTAAGAAATCTTATATTGATATACAATCATTCATTCCAACGAGTTATACATCTAATGGTAATATTAGGGTTATGTTTTATCATGAAGGGTGTGTGAGTTTAGCTTCAAAAGTTATTATGGAAATGGAAAATAATGTGTTTGAAAAGAAATCTCATAAAAAGATGAGTCAAGAAATATAGAGGAATTCATATGTTCTGAAGCAGGATTTGATGGTAAGTATAAAAAAAGCCTATAAATTTCCTAACTTGTGGATGAAATATATATCCTATGATGTGCAAAAACTGAAAAAATAGTAATGCACCAGTGTTGAATGAAAATGAACGTCAAAATACACATCATATCCCATAGGAATCTACTTGCATTGATGCTAAACTGGGTCAGTTAGTGTAGAAATATTATTATTTGTATGCACTATTCACTGAAGTTAGTTTTCAGTAGTAGGAAACAAATACGTATTTCAAGTGGATGAATTTTTATGAGAATAATCTTGTGAAATGTTGACTATAAATTTACATATATGAACACGAATGAATTTAGGGAGTGTATAATAAGAAACATATATTTCATATTTTGAAAAATCTTGAGAGTGTATATATATATATAGATATGTGTGTGTGTGCATTTATGTGTATATATATATATATATATATATATATATATATATATATATATATACACACACACACACACACACACAGACACTAAAATTTATCAATATGCATGCCAATCGAAATTCACTATGAAACATATATCATCCACAGATCCAAAAATAATCATTTTACTGAACATGGATTTATGTATAATATTGTTCAACTAGGAAGTTCACCCATAGGTTGAATTTTAAGTTCCAACAGCGTTTAGGAGGAGTGATCTTTTCCCATGATTTGTATCTCCCAAGACAGCCAAACTCACAAGGATGTACGTGTGATACCAGTTATGTTTCTATATTTGCATATAAAAATACATGTGCTGAACAGGCTACAGAGAAAGGGAGACAGGAATTCACATATTTGTTAACTTTAAAAACACATGGAGATCTATTTCAATTAAAAATTGACTAGATTTATAACACCTACACTTTATCATGCAAAAGGAAAGTCCAACTATACACCATGCCTTCTCTGAACTGCTTTCATTTCCATTCTGTTTGGTTATTTTTGTCCATCATTTTAGGATTAGTAGTCAGAGTCTATTAGGGTATGGGTTAGTGTCAGGAATTCAGTAATTCGAATGGAAAATAGGAAAATGAATCCAATGTGTATGCAAATATGTGCTACACAAAAATATTCCCACTCTCATGCAGAACATTGCATTTACATTACCTTTGTCCCAAATAAGACACGATTAGAGAAGAAGACTTAGGAAATCTGTGAATACATATCTGAAATGGAAAATATTCAGGAGTTCACAATATTGGATGTGGTAGAGGAGTTTCCAAAAGTAAGGGACAGGGTAAACACTTCACAAACCTGGAGCTCATTGGGCCTAAAGACTCTTGAGAAACTGCCTCTGAGGTTGGGCACTTGAAATATATGTTGTTGTCAGGAATTTTAGCATCCTTTCTAGTGAGACCAACAAAGCTGGGTCTGATCTCTGTGACCTGGAGGATATGTTTTTTTTTTTTTTTTTTTTTTTTATTTTCCAATGAACATGAGGAAGCAGTGCTGAATTCTCTCTTTGTAGGTAAACTGTGGCCACTGGGGTCTAAGTGTCTCCCCATGTGGACTGTGAAGCCATTTTATCATCTTCCACTTTTCGAGGTGTTTCTTGCTTCTGCATGGTGAATTTGGTATTTGCTTCAGGAAATACAAGGAGTTCAACAGGTACCAGTTATGGAGGGAGTTCTGTCACGTGTGGTGGGTCAAGGTCTGCAGGAAAATGCACCAACCAGGCTTCTACCCCACATAGCTTGCCCGCTTGTCCATAGCAATCTGATTCTGAACATTGCCCTGAAACCTCTCCATATAACAAGATGCTTTTATATATAAGGGTCTGCTGACATCACCATGTCAGTCTCAAGCCATTTGGAATCCAAGGGCAGATCCACATGGTACCACCACAGATGTTTTATCACATACCTGCACACCACTGCTCTAGGCCCACTCTCAGCAGTCTCCAACTTACAGGGATCTCTTTTCTACACTGTTTTCATGAAACCAAGTAAATCCAAGCACAGTCTGGTACACTCATGATCAGCAACAAGTCATCCAAAGTTTCTCCATTGCCACCTGGTCATGGAAATTTCAAAAAATCCATGGTATGTACATAGCTATTTTTCAGAGATGAAGTTGGAGGCACTGTGGGTTTCAATTTATTTAGGAAACATTAAATGGTGAGGAAGCTCATTTCAAAGAAATCTCTGGAGAACTCTCACAGGCAAGGCTTCCCAAAGAGTGGCCAATATTTCACATGAATCCAGGCCCATTGAGGTCTAAAATGTGAGGTCCATGTGTGTTTTGACTCTCAATTATGGCTGCCAAGACTTTCAGAATAAAATCACGTGGAATCCTGGCTGAGATTCCCAGTGCTCTGTGGAAGCCACCTTGGCCTAGATCTCAGATTTCAGGGTGACTCTCATGTGTTGCCTCCTAAAATCCCAACACAATTCATGGCAATACTTCTCTGAGGACAGTTCCAGAATTCAGTCTCTAAGGGGAATAACACCAGAGTTCAAGCCCAGGTGAACTAAGTCATCTCTTTCAACCGCCACACAAATGACCAGAATTAAAACCAAAACACTCCCACATGGCTCTCAACATCCTCCATATAGACACTTATCATAACCTCTGGCTGGAAATTTCCATGAGGGGTGCAGACAAAGAAAGTATCCAAATAAGTTCCCTTGCCCCTCATTTGCCTAAAGTCAGGGTGGCCTGGACACCCTTCCTGAGAACCAAGAGTGATTAAATAGGCCTGCACTTAATAATGCTCTGCATCTCCAATTTGGGGCCTACTTACTTTCAGGTATAGATTCTTTATGTGATTTGGAGTCATGAGAAAAGCCAAGCACCTCTGGTCTAGTCTCTGCAGGGTTTGAAGAACTCATTTGACCCAAATTATCCCTATTCTCACTTGATGGATTTCAGGAACCTAACAGAGGAAAGCAAAAGACTTAATCTACAATGACTGCTCATTTGGCCATTTTGGTTTTGGATGCACACATGGTATCTTTCTTTAGATCCATCAGGTGCTAAGAATCTAAGCCACAGCCTCACATAGGGTCATGAGGCTGATTCAGACACATCCCTTTCCAAAGCAATCAAGCAAAGAGCCACAGGTGATGCCCATTCATTTGCATTTGACAACTCATTTCTTCAGGCTTCACAAAGGGGTGGTCTGAGGCAAAAAAGCTTCCTGAAATTCAGGGCAACAGAACAATAGGTAAGCAAATGGCCCAAAGCAGGATTTCTCCAATGAGACTTTCCTGGTCACACTGATATCTGAGTTTTCTGAGATGCTCGCCATTCCCTTTAGCTATCCAGTACATGGCCGTGTCACAGAGCTTGGAGGTGGTATATATATTGGACACATAACCATGAGCCTATTCTGGAGAGTGGAGTGGATTCAGGAACAAAATAGAATCTTAGGAAGATAGTAGGTGTTGCCCATTCATAAGGCAAGCCGCAGTCCATTCATAAATTGGCAGGATGAGTGTTGGGAAGATTTCTACTAGACAGGAGACATCCATTGATGCATTCTCTTTTCTAATGTCTAGAACCACGGACACAGTGGGATACACAGACTTAGAAACACTCGCCTTTTCAAAAGACTTATTAGAAACAATTCACTTCAAACCAAAAAACCGCCTTTATTACCTATTCTCAGAACATGAGACAAAACCACAAACCAACACCCACATCCACAAAGACACCTTCTTCCCCCAAGTCAGTCTGTGACTATCCATAGTGTCCTCTGATTGGTGGGCCATACTATGTTACCCCGAAATGGCCTGTCCTGTCTCAGATCTGGTCTCCTTGGTCAACACTGTGAAGTTCTCAGGAGCCAGCGGTGATCCACTAACTGCTTTCTCAGGAAAGGCCACTCTTCAGAGCTTTCCTGGCATTTGGGCATCCTCACCTCCATAGGTACCAACAAAGACTGACTCTGTCCTTGGTAAATCTGAACAATTGAAACCACTGAAACTGGGACTGGGACTGTAACTGAATTTGGGTGCCTGGCTTCCTGGATCCCAAGTTCAGAGAGTTCCATCACAAAGGATGTTAGGTGAGGTCACTTCCTTTGAGATCTGAATGAGGTCACTGCCTTGGCAACCACTTTGTCCTAACAGTTGCTTCAAAGTGTCCCATAAAATGGAGGCTGCCCCTACATCCTGTGACACTTTCACAAGTTAGAATGGTATATCAACGATAGGCACCCTGGAAGTGCTCTCCACACTGGCCTAGTTTGGTCCTTCTTCTCCATATTAAGAAGAGAGAGGCTGATTCAGACACATCCCTTCATCCTGACCAGGTTGTTTTCAATGGAAGATGACTTTTGCTCTCTCAGTTCGTATATATGTGCCTACAACTTCTCCAGGGATCATTTTTGCGTGGACCTTTGAGTTTCTCAGCAGTTGGAAGAAACCGTAAATTCCTGTATTGTAAGACCAACTCTGTCCCTGCTCTTCTGTAAAGTTAGGTTGAGGGAAGAGTGTATGGTTAGGGTTAATAACAGTTTCGATTGGGGTTAGGAATCATTCTGCTGGATGAATAATGGTATGGCGAACCTTCGATATTTTCAAGAATATATAGGTGAAATATAAGCACGAAAACAGAAATAAAGGTAATATTTGAAGCCCAGAAGGGCGTTGGGCCCTTGATTGCAATATTTAGCATTGATTTATTTTCTGCACAGATGTCTCAGATAAATCAATATACAAATGCATAGGACTTTGTACATTGGATTATTTATTGTCAAAGAGAACTTCCAGTCATAAAGGGATAGTCGGGGGGCTGGGGATGTGGCTCAAGTGGTAGCGCGCTCGCCTGGCATGCGTGCGGCCCGAGTTCGATCCTCAGCACCACGTACAAACAAAGATGTTGCGTCTGCCAAGTACTAAAAAAAATAAATGTTAAAAAATTCTCTCTCTCTCTCCCTCTCTCTCTAACTCTTTCTTTAAGAAAAAAAATTTAAAAAAAAGAATAGTCGGTAGGATTAGGACAATAGTCGGTAAGTTTAGAACGGAGAGTGAGTATAGGATTTGCACCAAAAGTTCTTTAGCTATGGGGTTTCGGGTATAGAGTGAATGTAAATGTCAGCACATGTGAAGAGTCAGTCACAATGATGAAATGGGGAAAATATGTAGGAAAGCAGATTTCAATAGAGACATTAGGAAATCTGGCAAAGTATATTCGGTAATGAAAATTTAGTAAAATAGGTAAATGTCACTTCCCGTTTTTCTGTATGCTTAACAAAACACTTTTGAAATCTTGAGAACTGTTTGCTAATCTTGTTCCCAGAATGTGCTGTCCCCAACTGCCAACCTGCAGAATGTACTCATTCACCCGGTTGCACGCAAACTGCTCACTCGCGCAGACCAAACAATAAAGTTCCCTCTCTGCCCTCTCCAAGCAAAGTATATAAGCTCTGCTTAAGCTGTTCTCAGGGCTCTCTGCTCTATTCAAGTGAGCTCTGAGCCCCAGCATGCTGGACCCCCAATAAACCCTTTGCTTTTGCATGAGACAGTCTTTTGGTGGTCTCTTCACCCGATACTCGTCTGACCTTTACATATGGAGGTTACAGTGAGATCCGGCAGCGGTGAACGAGAGACCCCAACAGGCTCCTCTTGGGGTATGTATGGTGCCTCTTTCTGGTTTCAGGTTTCAGGTTAGGGCTTCGCAAAATGGCTGTCAATGAAGAGTGTGACCTCTCTCCGATGGTGGCTGACATACGTGTCACAGAGCCACAGGCCACATCCCTGGGGGATGCACCAGAGTACTCGGGAAATCGAGGAGCAATAGTCTCCTCAACTCAGTGATATTTTGTTTCAGATTAGGTATCGCCAGCCCATCGGGTTTGGCCAGATACTTAGTCCTGGTCTCAGTGTTGGAAGTTCCATTGTCTGTCTTTATTTTCTTGTCTTGTCTGTGTCGTGTGTCATCACTTTTACTGTTTGTGTATCTTTCATTATGGGACAGAGCACTTCAATGCCTCTGTCCCTGACCCTTGATCACTGGACCAAAGTACCCTTAAGGGCTCAGAATCTTTCTTTTTCTGTAAAATTCTGTACCTGGCAGACTCTCTGTGCCTCAGAATGGCCCACCTTTGGATTCGGATGGCCCCTAGAAGGATCTTTCTACTTCCCACTAATTTAAAAAGTCAGAGGATATTGTCTTTCAGCCAGGGCCACATATCCATCCGGATCAACAGCCATATATCTTGTCTTGGCAGGACCTCTGCAAATCTCCTCCATGGGTGAAGCATTTCCTTGCCCCTACCCCCGCTCCTACTCCTTCCCCCATGATCTCTCAAACCCTCTGCTTCTCCTCCTCCTCCACCCTCTGTTCTCCCTGAGTCACAAGATTTGACTCTACTGGACTCTCGTCCCCCTCCTTATCTCCTGCCCACGTCCCCCAAAGACCAACACCCTCTAAGTGATTCCCCTGCTGCTGACTCAACCTCTCCACCATTGGAGGAAGATAAGCCAGCCCAGCGCCCTCCAGATAATTTCCCCGCAGCACACACAGCCCCTCCTCCTCTGGAGGAAGCTAGCCCAGCTAAAGGTACTCACCAGCAGTGAATGATTGAAAAACCTGGAACTCGAATGATGCTCCCCCTCATCCCTAGGGGCCAATGATTGACAACGGCCTTGGGGGAAAAATGCAAGCCTACAGGTATTAACCTTTCTCCTCTTCAGACCAATATAACTGGAAAAATAAATATCTCCCTTTTACCGAGGACCCCACCCGGCTCCTAGGTGTGGTTGAGTCATTGATGTTTTCACACCAGCCTACTTGGGATGACTGTCAACAACACCTAGGGTTGTCTCTTCATGATAGAGAAACAGAAGAGAATCCTCCTGGATGCTGGAGAAAATATCCTCTGACCAGATGGGTGACCGACAAAACTTCCCAACATATTCAACCCAGCTTTCCCTTGAATCGACGAAACTGGGACCCCAACACTTTTGAAGGTAGGGAGCATCTGTCCACTTATCGCTGGTCTCTAATTGTGGGTATCTTAGTGGCCGCTAGGCGACTAACAAATTTTGCCAAGTTAAGAGAGATTATTCAAGGGCCTGATGAATCTCCCTCTATGTTTTTAGAGAGAATTATGGAGGCATATAGGAGATATACTCCTTTCGATCCTCAGGCAGAGGATCAAAAGGCATCTGTCAAGATGGCCTTCATGGGCAAGCTGCCCTGGATATTAAAAGAAAGTTACAATGCTTAGATGGATTACAAGATATGACTTTGAGAGATTTAGTCAGAGTAGCCGAGAAGGTATACTATAAGAGAGAAACTGAGGAAGAGTAGGGAGCAAAGGGAGGATAAAAGAAACAAAAGACAGACTAAGGCATTGACTAAGGTCATGGTCACAACAACAAATAGGCCAGAAATAAGAAACATGGAGACAGGAATGGATATCGGGGCCCATACTAGAGGCCACCCCTGGCCTCAATTTAATGTGCCTACTGTAAAGAAAAAGGACACTGCTTCAAAGAGTGCCATTTAAAGAGACATCCAATCTAGCCAGCCATTCTGACTCTGGAGGATGACTAAGAACGTTGGGGCTCAGATCCCCTCCGAGAGCTCAGGGTAAATTTTGAAGTGGAGGGGACCCCAGCAAACTTTGAAGTGGATACAGGGGCAATATACTCTGCCCTTAAGGCCCCATTGGTCTCTCTATCAAATAAAAGGTCTCTAATTCAAGGGGCTAATGGCAGAAAATATCGGGCTTGGACAACTAAGAGGACCATGGACCAGGGGAAAGGAAAAATCCATCACTCGTTCTTAGTAATCCCAGAATGCCCGGCCCCATTGATGGGCAGAGATCTGCTCACCAAGCTCCGGGCCAAAATAACTTTTAACCCTGAAGGACCACAAGTGGAATTTCTAAATCCTTCAGTAAAAACTCCTATAGTCACGGCTCTATATATGTCAGTAGAAAATGTACATCAACTCACTCAACTTGGTTCAAAGAAATTGCATTCATTCCTGAAGGATCAAGAACAGAGTTTTTTACTAACCGACTCAAAGCAAAAGGAAATAACTGAATGGGTAACAAAAGCCTGTCAGGTCTGTCATGGATAATGCTTACCATTCCAAGCTTCCTGCAAAAAAGCACCTACGAGGAACCAGACCAGGACAATTCTGGGAAGTGAAATTTACTAAAATTAAGCCAGCAAGGTTTGAAATTAAATATCGCCTAGTCTTTGTAGATATATTTTGAGGATGAATTGAAGCCTTTTCCAGGAAAAAAGAAAAAAAAACGAAACAGCGCAAATGGTCGTCAAGAAGATCCTGAAAGATATTTTTACAAGATACGGCCTGCCTTAAGTAATAAGGTCTGATAATGGACTGGCGTTTGTAGCCCAGGTAAGTCAGGGGTTAGGCAAACCCTGGGGATTAATTAAAAGTTACATTGTGCTTATAGACAACCGAGTTCAGGACAGGTAGAAAGAATGAATAGAACCATTAAAGAGACCATAACGAAATTAAGCTTAGAAACCTGCATAATAGATTGTACTATGCTCCTGCCTTATGCACTATTTCATGGAAGAAATACTCCCTCTGTTTCTTCGTGTAACCTCACCCCCTATGAAATTGTCCATGGTGCCCCTCCTTCAGTAAGGGACCTAACCCCAACTCTAAGACCTAACAATTCCTTCCACACCCCATTGCTTGACTGAATTAAAGCTCTTGAAAGAACTCAGGGATACCTGTGAAAACAGATGGCCAATGCCTATCAACCTGGGGACGAGTGGACTCTACATCGATATCAAGTAAGAGACTTCATCTATGTAAGTCGACATCAGGTGTCATCCCTGGAACCCCACTGGAAATGACGATACAAGGTGCTACTTATATCACCTACAGCGGTAAAGGTAGAAAGAATCACTTCCTGGATCCATACCTCTCATCTCAAGCCTGACCCTGTCCAGACTCTGACTTGAAACAGGAAAAAATTGGTAAAACTTTCAAATTGTGTATTTACCCTGTGTCTAAGGCTATACACTCTCCCCTTGACCACCAGTAGTCGTAAACCTCTTCAACCCGTTCAGCAGCGTTGGCTGATCACAAATCCTACTGGTAAAGAAGTATGATCTATCTTGCATACAGCCCACTTAGGGACTTGGTGGACATCTATCCACCCAGACATTTGTCAGCTGGCTATAGGTCTTTCCTATTGGGATATACCTGATGAAGAGGATCCCACTAAATTTCCATTAAATCCATTCTGCACCATTGATAATGGAAACAATAATTATGGATGTAGGGACACGCAAGCCAGATGCAGGTTGGCTAGCCTAGATTACTATGTTTGCCCGGTGGACTACCAAAGCCACAAACAGTCACGGTTGTGTGGGGGGCATGCCGACTTTTTCTGTAAGTCATAGGGTTGTGATCATACAGGCAGTGCATGATGGAACCCAAACTCCTCATCAACTTCTGTACACAGCATTGGCCCTATTACCAATTAGATCACCAAAACCGATGGCCCCTAGAGGGGTCTCTAGATCCTCAAATTCTGCCTGACCTTTTTAACTTCTGAAAGTCCTCAAAAGGGTGAAAGGAGATTTCCCTATGTGGAGGCCTTTTCCCTCCTTCGCTCACATCCTGAACTATGCTTCTCCAATAGGTCCTCACACTCAGCCTTCTGCTCCAGACTCTCTGCTGTCACTCTCACCTCAGCAACATGATTTCTCCCCTCCAATTACTAGATCAAAAACCCAAACCTCCGCCGGATCTAAGACCATTGCCCCCTTGCTGAGGTAGCAGGTACTAAGGTAACCCTCCACCGAATCACTCCTCTCTTCTCCAGTCAGTGCCCGCACCGGGTCCCACCAGTTCCTCTTACCAGCTAACCCAAAGCTCAAACCAGCTGAGGAGAACCCTCAGACCCCTATCCAAGATTTAGTGAAAATGGCCTTTAAAGTTTCTTTGTCATCACTGAAAACAGATTACTAAGAATTTAAAGTCCCTCACAGGCTTTTAGGGATACTAACTCCCATCTTCCCCTCTGCTCTACCTGTTCTACTGCTCACCTTTTTGTTGCTAGGAAAATCACAAACCCCTTTCCCAGTATTCTTTCACATCTCTGCTACCTCATTCTCAGATCCACGGAGCTGCTCAAAGCCATGCCTTCCCCATCTCCCCCCTCTGTTCCAGGCCCACAGAAAAACATTAACTGAAATTCTACAGAAGTCTTCAGCATGGCTGACTTTAGGACTTTCAGGAAAAGAGTCCCCATGAAAGACTTCAAAGTAGATAAACTTCCTCTTTTCCTGTTGCCCTGTTGTACTTGGCCACTGGCTAAAAATATCAGCACTCCTAAGTTAGACACCCCCTTACTAGTTTTTCACAAAATATGTGAACAAGGCCTTTGGCATTGAGCTGGGGCTTCACAGAGATGGCTACATTTCTAAGATAAAGAAGTTACCAACTGGGCTCCATGGTAACAGCTGGAAGGGGGAAAAAATAAAGGGAAGAAAAAGCTCTCCTTCACCCAGGTGGCCTTGAAAAGTTAACTTGCCCAGAACAGAGGAAAAAAACAGAAAAAATCTGCTTTTTGTGAACTTCTGCAGGCTGTGAACTTCTGCGCCCCTTCCCTTATATGTTGGGTACAAAATTCTGAAACTACCTAAACGTGGGTTTCAGGGAATTAATTGATTATAACAGAAGTAATGCCCTCTGAATCCGGTTGCAAATAAAATGGAAAGTTTCCCTGTTTTTGGTAGTATCTTAGGTGCCTTGCCATGTCCGTCTCTACAACAGTATAATTCTATAGACTTAAACATTGTTTATGTTTTCATGAAATTGTCAAGACGATGTGATTAATTTTGTAAAGGTGCAGAGGTTTCCCAGAGTGCTTTATCATAATGCAGGTTCATTTGAAGATCAAATAAGGGGGCATAAAACCCGGTTCCACTGAGAACATATATCCATCACTTTAGCCATCCTATTAGGAATAGGAGTTGCTGCAGGCGTGAGCACAAGAACCACTGCCTTGGTCCATGGGATACAACAAATGACACAATTAGAAGCAGCAATAGACCAAAACTTAAAGATATTAGGAACCTCCATCTTGGCTTTGCAGGAATCTTTAACCTCTCTCTCTGAAGTTATTTTACAGAAAAGGCGAGGGTTGAACCTCCTCTTCATGAAAGAAGGGGGCCTTTGTTCTGCATTGATGGAGAATCTTGTGTTTTTGCCGACCATACTGGAGTTTTAAAAAAATCTAGGAGTAAATTAAAAAGATGCCTTGAAGAGTGTCATTGAGAGAGAGAGGCCCAAAAAGGGTGGTTTGAGTCTTGGTTCACACAGTCCCCCTGGTTAACTACGCATTTATCAACCCTGGCCATTTCAATAATAATCCTCATATTATTGCTAACTATAAAACCCTGTTTGCTCAACCGTGTAATTTCTTTTCTCCAAGCTCAAATTGGACGAGTTAAACTTATGGTAATACCCCACTAGCAAACATAGAATGTGACACCCCGCAATGATCACTTTTATGATTAAAAGTAGCCAGAAGAAGAAGTGGGGAATGAAAGGTTAATAAAATAGGCACTTTTCACTTCCTTTTTTCCTGTATGCTTAACAAAACACTGTTGAAATCTTGAGAAATGTTTGCTAATCTTGTTCCCAGAATATGCTGTCCCCAACTGACTAACTGCAGAATGTGCTCCCTCACTGGGTTGCATGCAAACTGACCACTCGCCCTGACCCATCAATAAACTTCCCTCCCTGCCGTCACCAAGGAAAGTGTATAAGCTCTGCTTAAGCTGTTCTAAGGGCTCTCTACTCTATTCAAGTGAGCTCTGAGCATCAGCATGCTGGACCCCCAATAAACCCTTTGCTGTTGCATGAGATAGTCTCTTGGTGGTCTCTTCCTTCGACCTCACCCGACCTTTACTTGGATAATTAAATGTAGAAGAGAACATGCATTCAAAAACGGATAGTCGGTAGGATTAGGAATATAGTTGGTAGGTTTAGGAAGAAGACTGTGTATAGGTTTTGGAACAAAAGTTCCTTAGCAATAGGGTTTCGGTTAGAGAGTGAATGTAAATGTCAGCACATGTGAAGAGTCAGTCACAATGATGAACTGGAGAAAATATGTAGGAAATCAGATATCAATACACACATTATGAAATCAGGCAATGTATAAAGTGAATGATAGGATTAGACATGATCAACCAGGTTGAGTTTCAATATATAATCTTAGGAAGAAACAAATATGTAGTCACAAATATGATTGACTTTGGAGAGCATTAGGCAACCTGGACATGGATGTTTTTAATAATCCAGGATCACTTTCCATTTAGGATGTGCTACAATCATAAGTTTGACCTTTGCATTTTGTGATCAGAATATTACAGTGATAAAATGTATATGTAGATCAGGTGACATGCATATTTTTCTAACATTTCTGGGAGCAATATTTTGAAGAGGTAAAAATTAGTGTTGGGGGTACACAGAGTTGTTCCCTGTGTCTATGAATATAGAAGTAATGCATGAATTGACAATACTGTGAATAAATAATATAACTGTTTCCACTTTAAATCATGGATTGAATTGATATCTGAAAATATATAAGAAATTTTATATTGATATACAATCATTCATTCCAACGAGTAATGCATCTAATGGTCATATTAGGGTTATGTTTTATCATGAAGGGTGTGTGAGTTTAGTTTCAAAAGTGATTATGAAAATGAAAAATTATGTGTTTGGAAAGAAGTCTCATGAAAAGACGAGTCAAGAAACATAGAGGAATACATGTGTTCTGAAGCAGGAAGTGATTGTAAGTATAAAAAAACGTATAAATTTCCTAACTTGTGGATGAAATATATATCCTATGATGTGCAAAAACTGAAAAAAATAGTAATGTACCAGTGTTGAATGAAAATGAATGTCAAAATACATATCATGTCCCATAGGAATCTACTTGCATTGATGTTAAACTGGGTCAGTTACTGTAGAAACATTAGGATTTTAAAGGACCATTTACTAAAGTTAGTTTTCAGTACTAGGAATCAAATATATATTTCAGGTGGATGAATATATCTGAGCATAATCTTGTGAACATTTTATTATAAATCAACATTCATGACATGAATAAATTTAGGGAGTGTATATAAGACACATATATTTCATATTTTGAAAAATCGGAGGGTGTATAATATATATATATATATATATATATATATATATATATATATATATATATATAACAGATACATTAAAAAGTAGCAATATATAAATATATATGCGTATCAAAATTTATCATGAAATATATATCATCCACAGATTAAAAAGTATTCATTTTAGTGAACATGGATTTATGTATAATGTTGTTCAACTAGGAACCTCACCCATAGGTGGAATTTTAAGATCCAAAAGCGTTTAGGAGGAGTGATCTCTTCTCACAATTTGTATCTGCAAAGTCAGCCACCTCACAAAAATGTACGTGTGATACCAGGTAGGATTCTATATGTGCATATAAAAATACATGTGCTGAATAGGCTCCAGAGAAATGGAGACAGGAATTCAGAAATAAGTTAACATTAAAAACAATGGAGAACTATTTCAATTAACAATTGACTATATTTATAACACCTACCATTTATCATGCAAAAAGCAAGTCCAACTATACACCATGCCTCCTCTGAACTGCTTATGTTTCTATAATGTTTGGGTTACTTTCCTCCGTCATATTAGGATTAGTAATCAGAGTCTAGTAGGGTGTGAGTTAGTGTCAGGGATTCAGTATATCGAATGGAAAATAGGAAAATGAATCCAATGTGTATGCAAATATGTGGTACACAAAAATCTTCCCACTCTCATCAAGAACAACACCTAGATATCACCTTCGCCCCAAGTAAGACACAATTAGAGGAGAAGAGTTAGAAAATCCGTGACTACATATCTGGAATGGAATACGATCAGGAGTTTACAACCTTGGAAGTGGTAGAGGAGTTTCCAAAAGTAAGGGACAGGGTAAAAACTCCACAAACATGGACCTCTGCCTGCCTAAAGACTTCTTGAGAAACTGTCTCTGAGGTTGGGCACTTAAAACATATGTTGTTGTCAGGAGATTTAGCTTCCTTTCTAGGGAGACCATCAAAGCTGGGTCTTCATCTCTTTGACCTTGTGGATATGGTTTCTTATTTTCCAATGAACATGAGGCAGCAGTGCTGAATTCTCTCTTTGTAGGTAAACTGTGGCCACGGGGAGCTAAGTGTATCCACATGTTGACTGTGAAACCATTTGGTCATCCTCCACATTTCGTGGTGATTCTTGGTGCTGCACTGGGAATTTGGTATTTGCTTCATGGAATACAAGGAGCTCAACTGGAACACAGTGCTGGAGGGAGTTCTGTCATGTGTGGTGGGTCAGGGTCAGCAGGAGAATGCACCAACCAGGTTTCTAGCCCACATAGTTTGCCCCCTTGACCATAATAACCTGATTGTGAACATTTCCCTTAAACCTCTTCTTATAAAAAGATGCCTTTACATATAAGGTTCTGCTGGATGCACCATGTCAGCCACATGCCATTTGGAAGTCAAAGGCAGATCCACAAGGCCCCACGACAGAAGTTTTATCACAAAACTGCACATCTCTGCTCTAGGTCCACTAATCAGCAGGCTTGAACTTACTGGCATCTCTGTTCTACACCATTTTCATGAAACTTAGTCAATCAAGGAACTGTCTGGTACACTCATCGTCAGCAACAGTACATCCAAAGGTTCTCCTGTGCAACCTGGTCAAAGGAATTTAAAAAATTTCATGGTATTTATCGAGCCATTATTCAAGCATGAGGTTGGAGGCACTGTTGGTTTCAATTTTTTCAGGAAACATTAAATGGTGAGGAAGCTCATTTCAATGAAACCTCTGGAAAACTCTAACAGGCAAGTCTTCCCAAGGAGTGGCCAAAAGGTCACAGAAATCCAGGACTATTGAGGTCTACAATGTGAGGTCCATGTGTGTTTTGACGCTCAAGTATGCCTGCCAAGTGTTTCAGAAAAAATCATGTGATATCCAGGCTGAGATTCTCAGTGCTCTGTGGAAAGCCACGCTGGACCTAGATCTCAGTTTATAAGGGCGACTCTCATGTGTGGCCTGCTAAAATCCCAACACAATTCATGGCAATACTTCTCTGAGTTTAGTTCCAGAACTCAGTCTCTAAGTCCCCTTGAACTCACACCAGAGTTCAAGCCCAGTTGGACCCAGTCATTTCTTCCAATCGCCACACAAATGACCAAAATTAAAACCTATACACTCCCACAAGGCCCTCATCTTCTCCATATAGACACTCATCATAACCTCTGGCTGAAGGTTTTCATGAGGGGCACAGCCCAAGACAGTGACCAAAATGAGCACCCTTGGCCCTCATTTGCCTAAAGTCAGGGTGGCCTGGACACCATTCCTGTGAACCAAGAGTGATTAAATAGACCTGCCATTAATACTCTTCTGCTTCTCCATTTTGAGGCCTACTGAATGTCAGGTATAGATTCTTTATGTGGTTTGGAGTCATGAGAAAACCCAAGCACTTCTGCAGGGCTTTGAAGAACTCATTTGACCCAAAGGATCCCTATTCTCACTTGATGGAGTCAGGAACATCACAGAAAAAGGCTAGAGACTTCATCCACAATGACTGATCTTTTTGCCATTTTGGTTTTGGATGCACACACGGGATCTTTCTTTAGATCCATCATGTGCTAAGCTGGAGCCTCACACAGGGCCAAGTGGCTGACTCAGACACCTCCCTTTCCAAAGCAATTATGCCAAGAGCCACAGATGATCCTCATTCATTTCCATTTGATAACTGTTTTTTTCAGTCTTCACAAAGGGGTGGCCAGAGGCAAATACCTTCCTGACATTCAGGGCAACAGAACAAAATGTAAGCAAAAGGCCCAAAGCAGGGTTTCTCCACTGAGAGTTTCCTGGCCACACTGATATCTGAGTTTTCTGAGATGCTCTCCATGCCATTCCCTTCAGCTATTCAGTACATGGTCATGTCACAGTGATTGGAGGTGGTACATATCATGGATAAAAAACGATGAGCCTATTCTGGCTAGTGGCCAGAATTCTGGAAGAAAACAGGAACTTAGGAAGGTTGTAGGTGTTTCCCATTGGTAAGGCAAGCCGCAGTCCTTTCATAAATTGGACAGGTTGATTGGTGGGAGGCATTCTACTACACAGGACATATTCATTGATGCATTCTCTTTTCTAATGTGTACAACCACGGACACAGTGGGATACACAGAAATAGAAACACTCACCATGTCAAATGACTTATTAGAAACAGTCCATTCTAAAAGAAATAAATCACGTTTTTTTACCTATTCTCAGAGCATGAGACAAAACCACAAACTGACATCCACACACCCAGGTACCTCCTTCCCCCAAGTAGGTCTGTGACTCTTCTGAGTGTCCTCTGACTGGTAGGCCATACGATG
Organism: Callospermophilus lateralis; assembly: GCF_048772815.1. NCBI lineage: Eukaryota > Metazoa > Chordata > Mammalia > Rodentia > Sciuridae > Callospermophilus > Callospermophilus lateralis. The sequence goes on along the minus strand of NW_027512685.1, from coordinate 226,753 downwards.
TTCCTCCGAAATGGCCTTTCCTGTCTCAGATCTGGTGTCATTCACCAACTCTGTGAAGTGGTCAGGAGGCAGTGGTGAGCCAATTCCAGTCTTGTCAGTAAAGGCCCCTCTTCAGAGCTTTCTTGGAATTTGGCCACCTTCACATGAATAGGTACCTAGAAAGACTGATTCTATCCTTGGTAAATCCAAACAAGTGAGACCACTGGGACTTGGACAGGTAATGGCTCTGGGTGCCTGGCTTCCTGGATCCCAAATTCAGAGAATTCCATCACCAAGGAAGTATGTGAGGTCACTTCCTTCAGGAACAGAATGAGGTCACTGACTTGGCCACCAATATGTCCTAACAGTTGCTTCCTAGGTTCTCATAAGATGGAGGCTGCCCCTATTTCCTGTGACACATTCACAAATTAGAATGGTATAGAAACCACAGGCACCTGGGAACAGCTCTCCACAAAGGCCTGGTTTGGTCTGACTTCTCTACATTAAGAAGAGAGAGGCTGATTCAGAAACATCCCTTCATCCTGACTAGGTTGTTTGCCATGGAAGATGACTTTTGCTCTCTCAGGTCCTAAATAGCTGCCTAAATCTTCTCCATGCATCATTTCTGCATGGACCTTTGAGGTTTTCAGCAGATGGAAGATCCCCTACATTCCTGTATTGTAAGACCAACTCGGTCCCTGCTCTTCTGTAAAGTTAGATTGACGGAACATTGTATGGTTAGGGTTAATAGCATGTTCGATTTTGGTTAGGAATCATTCTGCTGGATGAATAATGGTTTGGGAACCTGTGATACTTATAAGAATATAGACTTGAAATATAAGTACAAAAACAGAAATCTAGGTAAGATTTGAAGCCCAGAAGGGCATTTGGCAATTGATTGGCATACTAAGCTTGAATTATGTTCTGTACCGAGGTCTCAGATAAATTCATTTACAATGGCATAGGATGCTGTACCTCAGATGACTGAATTTAGAAGAGATCATCTAGTCCAAAAGGGATAGTCCAAAGGATTAGGAAGATTGTCAGTAGGATTAGGAAGAAGAGTGAGTCTAGGAGTTGGACCAAAAGTTCTTTAGCAATAGGGTTTTAGTTAGAGAGTGAATGTAAATGTCAGCACATGTGAAGAGTCAGTCACAATGATGAACTGGGGAAAATATGTAGGAAAGAGAGTAAATATGTATCAATAGACACATTAGGAAATCAGGCAAGGTCTAAAGTGAGTGATAGGATTAGACATTTTCAACAGGGTTGAGGTTGAATATATAATCTTAGGAAGAAACAATTATTTAGTCACCAATAGGATTGACATTTGAGCGCATTAGGGAACCTAGACATGGAGGTTTTTAGTAATCCATGCTCACTTTAAATTTAGGCTTTAGTACAATCATAAGTGTGACCTTTGCATTTTGTGTCAAGAATATTACTGTGGTAAAATATATATTTAGATCAGATTACATGAGTATTTCTTCCACCAATATGAGGAGCAATATTTTGAAAACTTATAAATTAGTATTGCGGATAAAATAGGAGTACCCTGTGTTGATGAATAAGAGATGATGCATGAATAGACCATATTGTGAATTAATTATATAACTGGTTCCAACTTTAAATAATGCATTGAAATTATATTTGAAAATATATAGGAAATCTTATATTGATATATATACATTCATTCCAACCAGTTATACATCTAATGGTAATATTAGGGTTACGGTTTATCATGAAGAGTGTGTGAGTTTTGCTTCAAAAATGAGTATAGAATCGAAAATAATGTTTTTAGAAAGAAGTCTATTGAAAAGACCACTAAAGAATCATAGAGGAATACATGTTTTCTGAAAGAGGAAGTGATTGAAAGTGAACCACATGCCTATAAATTTGTGAATTTGTGGATGAAAGGTTATATCCTATGATGTCCATAAACTTAAGAAATAGTAATGTATCAGTGTGGAATAAAAATGAACTTCAAAATACATTTCATGTCCCATAGGAATCTAACTGCATTGATGTTAAACTTGGTCAGTTACTATAGAAATATTAGGATATATAAGGACCATTCACTGAAGATAGTTTTCAGTACTAGGAAACAAATATGTATTTTAGGTGGTTAAATATTTCTGAGAATAATCTGTTGAGAGCCACAGCCAAAGGAGCCCCAGTAAACTTGCAGCTGCCAGCAAACTTCCATCTGCCGGCTGATGATTGGCTCACAGCGGCCCCAGCATCATCTAGCTGATTTGCTTCTCTGTGGTGATGCTCATTGGAGATGCTCAATGAGCAGTTTCCCCGACCTTTCAGACTGCCAGCGGATGATTGGCTCACAGCGGCCCCAGCAACATCTAGCTGATTGGCTCCTCTGTGGTGATGCACATTGGGCTGGTTCCCTGCCTTTTCAGACCACGGAACTGCTCATTGGGGGACTTTTTTGGCTCCGCCCATGCGACCCAGCCAATCGGCCTCAAGAGGAGGAGACTTGTGTTTGAGGGAGAGGCTTGTGGGAAGCCTGTGGTGGCAGTTGGGCTCTGACGGCTATTCCTGAGGAGCTGTTTTGTTTGGTGTCATCTTGTTGGGTTGTATTATAGTAGAAATGCGGAATCAGAAATTATTAAAAAAAAAAAAAACTGAAAGAGTGTTCAGTAAATTGTTAGATGCAATTAAGGCATGGAAGACTTTACAAGGACATGGAGGTTTACAAGGTTAATTATCTAAGGTAATACAAGGAGCTAATGAACCTTATGCTGAATTTGTAGGTAGGCTTATTCAAACAGCTACCAGAGTTTTTGGAAATACACAACAAGCAATGCCATTACTAAAACAACTGGCTTATGAGCAAGCGAATCTTTGGTGCAATGATATCATTAGACCATGGAAACATGAAGATTTAAACACATATATTAAATTATGTAGAGACATTAAAGAACAAGAGCAAGTCGTGGAAGCTGCAGTAAAACAGGCTTTAGATGCCAGAGACATTAATGAACAAGGGCAAATTGTGGCAGCTGCAGTAAAACAGGCTTTAGATGCCAGGCCAAGAACATGCTACAATTGTGAAGAAACAGGACATTTTAAAAGGAATTGTCCCATAGGAGGAGGGTTTAAAAAAACTAGGTATCAAAGGAGTAGAATACCAGGTATTTGTCCACGATGCCGTAGAGGGAGACTTTGGGCTAATGAATGCTGTTCTCAAACCACCATAGAGGGTACACCATTATCAAAAAACGAACAAGGACCAGGTGTTTATCCACAATATTGTGGACAAAGAGATGGAGCTCCATTGCCAAAAATGGACAAGGGGGCTCAATGCTCCGGGGCCCAAAACCACAAATATACGCAGCACTGGAGAAACCCAGCAACCCCATCAGGGTAGTGCCCAGGACACATTGTCCATCAGATCCCTCATCAGACAAACCAGAGGGAGCTCAGGGTTGGACATCTGTGCCTCCACCAGAGCAGTACTAACTGCAGAGATGGGAGTTCAATTCATTTCCACATGGGTAAAAGGACCTCTTCCCAAAGGAACAGTAGGCTTATTATTGGGACGCAGCTCTTCTACTCTAAAAGGACTTATGATAAGTCCTGGGGTAATTGATCTCGACTATGAAGGTGAAATAAAAATTATAGCCAGTTCTCCAAAGGGTATATCAGTAATTTCACCAGGAGATAGAATAGCACAGTTACTAATAATACCCAGCCTACATGAAAAATTTTCCAGTTGTACTGTAGAAAGAGGTTCCAAGTGATTTGGCTCCACAGGTGTAGATTGGGCTATGCGTTCTTTAAATTTAGATTCTGGCCCCATGCTAAAACTAAATATTCAAGGGCATAAATTTAATGGGCTACTGGATACAGATGCAGACCTTCGCATCATCTCTCGTCAAGAATGGCCAAAACATTGGCCGTTACAACAAGCCACTCAAACGCTTCGAGGCCTAGGAGTGGCGTCTAATCCCCATAGAAGTGCAATGGTATTAGATTGGAAGGATCCTGAAGGATGTGAAGGAACTCTACAGCCATATGTATTGGATCATCTTCCCGTAAATTTATGGGGACGAGATAGTCTTCTGGACTCAGTGATATTTTTTTCGGATTCAGTATTGCCAGTCAATCGGGTTTTGCCGGCTCCTCAGTCCTGGTCTCAGTGTTGGACATCCATTGCCTGTCTTCATTGCCTTGTCTTGTCTGTGTCATGTTTCATTGCTTTAACTGTTTGTGTATCTTTCATTATGGGACAGAGCACTTCAATGCCTCTTTCCCTGATCCTTGATCACTGGACCAAAGTCCGCTTAAGGGCTCAGAATCTTTCTTTTTCAGTAAAACCCCGGATGTGGCAGACTCTCTGTGCTTCAGAATGGCCCACCTTTGGATTTTGATTACCCCTAGAAGGATCTTTCTACTTCCCACTAATTTAAAAAAGTCAGAGATATTGTCTTTCAGCCGGGGCCACATAGCCATCTGGATCAACAGCCATATATCTTAACTCGGCGGGAACTCTGCATATCTCCTTTTCCATGGGTGAAGCCTTTCTTGCCCCTGCCCCCACTCTGACTCCTTCCCCCAGGAACTCTCAAATCCTCTGCTCCTCCTCCTCCTACACCCTCTGTTCTCCTTGAGTCACCAGATTTCACTCTACTGGACTCTCCTTCCCCTCCTTATCCCCTGCCCTTGTCCCCCAACCTCCAACACCCTCTAAGTGATTCCCCTGCTGATGACTCAGCCTCTCCTCCATTGGAGGAAGCTATGCCGGCCCAGCGCCCACCAGATAATTCCCTTGCGGCACACACAGCACCTCTTCCCTTGGAGGAAGCTGACCCGTCTAAAGGAACTCGCTGGCGGTGAATGATTGAAAACCCTGGAACTCTCGGGATGCTCCCCCTCCATCCCTATGGGCCAATGATTGACGATGGCCACGGGGAAAAAATGCAAGCCTACCAGTATTAGCCTTTCTCCTCGTCAGACCTAAATAACTTAAAAAAATTATAATCACCCTTTTTCTGAGGACCCTACTTGGCTCTCAGGTCTGGTTGAGTCATTGATGTTTTCACACCAGCCTACTTCAGAAGACTGCCAAAAACTCCTAGGGATTCTCTTCATGACAGAGGAACAACAGTGAATCCTCCAGGAAGCTAGAAAAAAATATCCTCAAACAAGATGTGCGTCCGACACAACTTCCCAACATAATCAAAGGCAGCTTTCCCTTGAACCCACCCAACTGAGACCCCAAAATCTTTGAAGGTAGGGAGCATCTGTCCACTTATCACCGGGCTCTAATAGTGTGTCTCCAAGCAGCCGCTAGCGACAAACTAATTTGGACAAGGTAAGAGAGATTATTCAAGGGCCTGATGAATCTCCCACTATGTTTCTAGAGAGAATTATAGAGGCATATAGGAGATATACTCCTTTTGATCCTCAGGCAGAGAATCAAAAGGCATCTGTCACGATGGACTTTATTGGGCAAACTGGCCTGGATATTAAAACAAAGTTACAAAGCTAGATTGATTACAAGATATGACTTTGAGAGATTTAGTCAGAGAAGTCAAGAACGTATACTATAAGAGAGAAACTGAGGAAGAGAAGGGAGCAAAGGGAGGATAAAAGAAACAAAAGGCAGACTAAGGCGTTGACTAAGGTCCTGGTCACAACAACAAATAGGCCAGAAATTAAGAAACAGGTAGACAAGAAGGGATAACATTGGCCCATGCCAGAGGGCACCCTGCCCTCAGATCAATGTGCCTACCCTAAAGAAAAAAGGACACTGGGCCAAAATTGCCCTAAAAAGCGACAGCCACACCAGCCAGCCATACTGACTCTGGAGGATGACTAAGAAAGTCGGGGCTCAGTTTCCCTCCCCAAGCTCAAGGTAACTTTTGAAGTGTTTCAAAAGTGATTATGGAAATCGAAAATAATGTGTTTGGAAAGAAGTCTCATGAAAAGGTCAGTCAAGAAACATGGATGAATACATGTGTTCTGAAGCACGAAGTGATTGAAAGTGAGACAAATGCCTATAAATTTGCTAACTTGTGGATGAAATATATATTCTATGATGTGCATAAAGTGAATAAATAGTAATGTAGAAGTGTTGAATAAAATTGAACATCAAAATACACATCATGTCCCATAGTAATCTACTTGAATTGATTTTATACAGGGTCAGTTAGTGTAGAAATGTTAGGATATGTTTGCACCATTCAAAGAAGTTAGTTTTCAGTACTAGGAAACAAATATGTATTTCAGGTGGATGAATATTACTGAGAATAATCTTGTGAAAAGTTGATTAAAAATCCAAATACATCAATATGAATGAATTTAGGGAGTGTATAATAAGACACATGTTATATATATATATATATATATATATATATATATATATATATATATATATATATCACAGACATTAAAAATAGCAATATATATGCCAATTGAAATTCATCATGAAATATATATCATCATCATATCCAAAAATATTCATTTTAATGAATATGGATTTTTATATAAGTTTGTTCAAATAGGAAGCTCACCCATGGGTTGAATTTTCAGTTCCAACAGTGTTTAGGACGAGTGATCACTTCTCGCAATTTGTATGTGCCATGTCAGCCACCTCACGAGAATGTACGTGTGACACCAGGTAGGATTCTATATGTGCATATTAAAACACATGTGCTGAATAGGCTACTGTGAAAGGAAGACAGTAATTCATATATTTGTTAACTTTAAAAACACATGTAGAACTATTTCAATTAAAAATTGACTAGATTTATAACTCCTACCCTATATATTTCAAAAGGCATGTCCAACTATACACCATGCCTCCTCTGAAATGCTTGTATTTCTATTCTGTTTGGGTTATGTTTCTCCATCATATTAGGATTAGTAGTCAGAGTCTAGTAGGGAATGGGTTAGTGTCAGGGATTCACAAAAATCTTTCCACTCTCATTCAGAACAATGCCTAGACATTACCCTCATCCCAAGTAAGACACAATTAGAGGATAAGAGTTAAAAATTCTGTGAATACATATCTGGAAATGAATATTCTCATGAGTTCACAACCTTGGATGTCGTAAAGGAGTTTCCAAAAGTATGGGACAGGGTAAGCACTCCACAAACATGGAGCTCTGCTGCCCTAAAGACTTCTTGAGAAACTGCCTCTGAGGTTGGGCACTTGATATATATGTTTTCGTAAGGAGCTTTCTTTGTACTGAGACCATCAAAGCTGGGTGTGCATCTATGCGACCTGGAGGACATGGTTTCATATTTTCCAATGAACATGAGGCAGCAGTGCTGAATTCTCTCTATGTAGGTAAACTGTGTCCACTGGGGCCTAAGTGTCTCCGCGTGTGGACTGTGAAGCCATTTGGTCATCCTTCACTTTTCCTGGTGTTTCTTGCTGCTGCACTGGGAGTTTGGTATTTGCTTATGAAGTAAAAAAAAGATCACCTGGGACACAGTGCTTGAGGGAGTTCTGTCACGTGTGGTGGGTCAGGGTCTGCAAGAGAATATACCAACAATGCTTCTATTCCACATAGCTTTTCCCCTTGACCACAGCAACATAATTCTCAACATTGCCCTGAAACCTCTCTATATAACAAGATACCATTACATATAAGGGTCTGCTGGCTGCACCATGTCAGTCACAAGGCATTTGGAAGTCAATGGAAGATCAACATGGCCCCACCACAGATGTTTTATCACACACCTCCCCTCCTCTGGTCTAGGCCCACTACTCAGCAGGCTCCAATTTACTGGCATCTCTGTTATACACCATTTTGATGAAACCTAGTCAATCAAGGCACTGTCTGGTATACTCATGATCAGCAACCAGTTTTCCAAATTTTCTCCAGTGCCACCTGGTCATGGAAATTTCAATAATTTTATTGTATTTATCTAGCCATTTTTCACGGATGAAGATGGAGGCACTGTGGATTTCAATTTGTACAGGAACCATTAAATGATGAGAAACCTCATTTCAATGAAAGCTCTGTAGAACTGTTAAAGACAAGGCTTCCCAGGCAGTGGCCAAAAAGTCACATGAAATCAGACCCATTGAGGTCTACAATGTGAGGTCCATGTGTGTTTTGACTGTCACCTATGCCTACCAAGTCTTTCAGAAAAAAAAAATCATGTGGTATCCTGGCTGAGATTCCCAGTGCTCTGTGGAAAGCCACCCTGGGCCTAGATCTCAGTTTCCAAGGGAGACTCTCATGCGTGCCCTCCTAGAATCCCAACACAATTCATGGCACAAGTTCTCTGAGATCAGATCCAGAATGCACTCTCTAAGTGTAATCACACCAGAGTTCAAGCCCATGTGGACCCAGGCATCTCCTTTAACAGCCACACAATTACCACAATTAAACCAAAACACTCCCACATGGCCCTCATCTTTTTCCATATAGATACTCATCATAACCTCTGGCTGGAGGTTTCCATGAGGGGCACATTCCAAGACAGTGTCCAAAATAAGCTCCCTTGCCCCTCATTTGCCTAAAGTCAGGGTGGCCTGGACATACTTCCTGTGAACCCCGAGTGATCAAATAGGCATGCCGTTAATACTGCACCGCTTCTTCAATTTGAGGCCTACTGAGTTAGAGGTATAGATTCTTTATGTAAATTAGAGTCATGAGAAAACCCACGCACCTTTGCAGGGCTTTGAAGAACTCAATTGACACAAAGGATCCCTATTCTCACTTGATAGAGGTCAGGAACCTCACAGAGGAAAGCGAGACTTTATCCACAATGACTGGTGTATTTGCCATTTTGGTTTTGGATGCACACATGGGATCTTTCTTTAGATCCATCTGGTGCTGAGAATCTAAGCCACAACCTCACACAGGGCCAAGATGCTAATTCAGACACATCCCTTTCCAAAGCAATTAAGCAAAGAGCCACAGGTGATGCCCAATCATTTCCATTTGAAAACTGTTTACTTCAGGCTTCACAAAGGCGTGGCCAGAGCAAGAACTTCTTGACATTCAGTTCAACAGAACAATATATAAGCAAAATGCCCAAAGCAGGGTTTTTCCACTGAGATTTTCCTGGTCACACTGATATCTGAGTTTTTTGAGATGTTCGCCATTCCCTTCAGCTATCCAGTACATGGCCATGTCACAGAGCTTGGAGGTGGTATATATGTTGGACACAAAACCATGATCCTATTCTGGAGAGTGAACAGAGTTCATGAATAAACCTGGAAATTAGGAATGTATTAGGTTATGCCCACCTTTAAGTAAAGCCGGAAACCATTCATAAATTGGGCAGGATGAAATGGGAAGCTTTCTACTAGACAGGACACATCCATTGATGCACTCTCTTTTCTAATGTCTACAACCACGGACACCATGGGATACACAGACATAGAAACACTCTCCTTTTCAAACGACTTACGAGAAACAGTTCACTCCAAACCAAACAAACCACCTTTTTTTCCTATTCTCACAACATGAGACAAAATCACAAACTCACAACCACACCCACAAAGGCACCTCCTTACCCTAAGTAGGTCTGTGACTCTATGGAGTGTCCGCTGACTGGTGGGCCACACAATGTTCCCCCGAAATGTCCTGTCCTGTCTCAGATATGGTCTCCTTGGCCATCTCTATGAAGTTGTCAGGAGCCAGCGGTGGGCCACTACCTGCTTTTTCAGGAAAGGCCCCTCTTCAGAGCTCTCTTGGCTTTTGGCCATTCTAACATCAGTAGGTACAAAGAAAGACTGACTCTGTCCTTGGTAATTCCAAACAAGTGAACCCACTGGGACTGGTACTGGGACTGGCTCTGTGTGCCTGGCTTCCAGGATCCTAAGTTCAGAGAGTTCCATCACCAAGGGAGTAAGGTGAGGTAACTTCCTTCAGGAACTGAATGAGGTCACTGCCTTGGCAACCACTTTATCCTAACAGTAGCTTCCAAGTGTCTCATTAGATGGAGGCTTCCCCTACTTCCTGTGAAACATTCACAAGTTAGAATGGTATATCAACCATAGGAACCCGGTAATAGCTCTCCACACAGTCCTGGTTTGGTCCATCTCCTCTACATTGAGAAGAGAGGTTCTGATTCAGACACATCCCGTCATCCTGACCAGGTATTTTGCCATGGAAGATTACTTTTGCTTTCTCAGGTCCTCCATAGCTGACTACATATTCTCCAGGGATCACTTCTGCATTGAACTTGTGGTTCTCAACAGGTGAAAGATCCCCTACATTCCTGTATTGTAAGACCAACTCTGTCCCTGCTCTTCTTTAAATTTACATTGAGGGAACAGTGTATTGTTAGGGTTAATAAAATGTTTGATTTGGGTTAGAAATCATTTTGCTGGATGAATAATGGTATTGGGAACCTGCGATATTTTTAAAAATATAGAGGTGAAATATATAAATGAAAAAAGAAAGTCTAGGTAATTTTGAAGCCCAGAGGGCCAATGGGCCCTTCATTGGGATACTTAGCTTTGATTTACGTTGTGCACAGATATCTCAGATAAATCGATATACAATGGCATAGGACCTTGTACCTTTTATGATTAAAATTCGAAGAGAACATCCAGTCAAAAAGGGATAGTAAGTAGGATTAGATAGATATTCGGTAGGTTAACAAAGAAGAGTGAGTATAGGATTTGGAACAAAAGTTCTTTAGCAATAGGGTTTGGGTTAAAGTGTGAAAGTAAATATCAGCACACTTGAAGGGTCAGTCACAATGATGAACAGTAGAAAATATGTAGGAAAGCAGATATCAATAGAGATATTACAAAATCAACAAATGGGCCAAGGACCTGAACAGACACTTCTCAGAAGAAGATATACATTCAATTAATAAGTACATGAAAAAATTTTCACCTTCTCTAGCAGTCAGAGAAATGCAAATCAAAACCACCCTAAGATACCATCTCACTCCAGTAAGATCGGCAGCCATTAGGATGTCAAACAATAATAAGTGCTAGCGAGGATGTGGGGAAAAGGGTACACTTGTACATTGCTGGTGGGACTGCAAAATGGTGCGGCCATTATGGAAAGCAGTATGGAGATTCCTGGGAAAGCTGGAAATGGAACCACCATTTGACCCAGCTATCGCCCTCCTCGGACTATTCCCTGAGGACCATAAAAGAGCATGCTATAGGGATACGGCCACATCAATGATCATAGCAGCACAATTCACAATAGGCAGACTGTGGAACCAACCTAGATGCCCTTCAATAGATGAATGGATAAAAAATAATGTGGCATCTATACACAATGGAGTATTATGCAGCACTAAAAAATGACAAATTCATGGAATTTGCAGGGAAATGGATGGCATTAGAGCAGATTATGCTAAGTGAAGCTAGCCAATCCTTAAAAAACAAATCCCAAATGTCTTCTTTGATTTAAGGAGAGCAATTAAGAACTGAACAGAGGGAAAGAGCATGAGGAAAATATTAACATTAAACTGAGACAAGTGATGGGAGGGAAAGGGAGAGAGAAGGGAAATTGCATGGAAACGGAAAGAACCCTCATCGTTATATGAAATCACATATACGACGTTGTGAGGGGAAAGGGGGGGAAGGGAGAGAACGGAACAACAACAGATGAGGTAGAGAGGGAAGATGAAAGGGGAGGGGAGGGGGGATAGTAGGGGATAGGAAAGTCAGCAGAATACAACAGTCACTAATATGGCATTATGTAAACATTGTGAATGTGTAACTGATGTGATTCTGCAATCTGTATTTGGGGTAAAAATGGAAATGCATAACTCACTTGAATCAAATGTATGAAAGATAAAAAAATAAAAATTAAAAAAGTACTAAATTGGCTCATCGTAACAATAAAAAAAGAGATATTACAAAATCAGGCAAAGTATAAAGTGAGTGATATGATTAGATATTTGCAACAGGGTTGATTTTGAATATATAATCTTAGGAAGAAACAAATATGTAGTCACCAATAGGATTGATATTTGAGAGCATTAGGCAACCTGAACATGGAAGTAATCCATGTTCACTTTCCATTTAGGCTTTAGTACAATAATAAGTGTGAACTTTGCATTTTGTGTCCAGAATATTACTGTGATAAAATGTATATATATAGATTAGGTGACATGAGTATTTCTTTCACCATTTCTGTGAGTAATATTTTGAAGACATATACATAAGTATTGGTTGTACAAAAAGCTGTACCCTGTGTCTATGTATATACAGATAATGCATGAATAGACCATACTGTGAATAAATAGTATAGCTGGTTCCACTTTAAATAATGGATTGAATTGATATTCACAAAGGAGTGGTCTGAGGCAAAAACCTTCCTGAAATTCAGGGCAAAAGAACAATAGGTAAACAAAACGCACAAAGCAGGGTTTCTCCACTGAGACTTTCCTGGTCACACTGATATCTGAGTTTTCCTAGATGCTCGCTTTTCCCTTCAGCTATCCAGTACATAGCCATATCACATAGCTTGGAGGTAGTACATATCTTGGACACAAAACAATGAGGCAATTCTGGAGAGTGTCCAGAATTCAGGATGTAAACAGAAACTTTGAAAGATAGCAGGTGTTTCCCTTCAATAAGGAAAGCTGCAGTCCATTAATAAATCGGGCAGGATGAATGTTGCGAAGCTTTCTCCTAGACAGGACACATCCATTGATGCATTTTCTTTTCTAATGTCTACAACCACGGACAGAGTGGGATACACAGACATAGAAGCACTCGCCTTGTCAAAGGACTTACTAGAAACAGTCCACGCCAATTCGAACAAACAGCCTTTCTTACATCTTCTCAGAACTTGAGAAAAAACCATACACACACCTACACCCACAAAGGCACCTCCTTTGTGGAGTGTCCTCTGAATGGTGGGCCATACTATATTCCCCCAAATTGGCCTGTTGTATCTCAAATCTGGTCTCCTTGGCCAACTCTGTGCAGTTGTCAGGAGCCAGCGGTGAACCAATACCTGCTTTCTCAGAAAGGTCTTTCTTCAGAGCTTTCCTGGCATTTGGCCATCCTCACATCTGTTGGTACTAAGAAAGACTGACTCTGTGCTTGGTAAATTGAAACAAGTGAGACCACAGGGACTGGGACTGCGACTGGCTCTGGGTGCCTCTCTTCCTGGATCCCAAGTTCAGAGAGTTCCATCACCAAGGAAGTGAAGTGAGGTCACTTCCTTCAGGAACAGAATGAGGTCACTGCCTTGGCAACCTCTTTGTCCTAACAGTAACTTCTAAGGGTCCCATGAGATGGAGTCTGTCCCTTCTTTCTGTCACACTTTCACAAGTTAGAATGGTATATCAACCATAGGCACCTGGGAAGAGCTCTCCACACAGGCCTGATTTGGTCCATCTTCTCTACATTTAGAAGATAGAGGTTGATTCAGACACATCCATTCATCTTGACCAGGTTGTTTACCATAAAAGATGACTTTTCCTCTCTCAGGTCCTTCATAGCTGCATATCTTCTCCAGGGATCATTTCTGCATGGACCTTTGATGTTCTCAGAAGGTGGAAGATCCCCTACATTCCTGTATTGTAAGACCAACTCTGTCCCTCCTCTTTTGTAAAGTTAGATTGAGGGAACAGTGTATGTTTAGGGTTAATAACATGTTTGATTTGGGTTAGGAATCTCTCTGCCCCATGAATAATGGTATTGGGAACCTGTGATATTTACAAGAATATATAGGTGAAATGTAAGTATGAAAACAGAAATCTAGGAAAGATTCGAAGTCAGAAGGGCATTGGGTCCTTGAGTGGGATTCTTAGGTTTGAATTATGTTCTGCATATATGTCTCTGACAAATTGAAATACAATGGTTTAGGACCTTATACCTTGGATGATTAATAGTCGAAGAGAACATCGAGTCAAAAAGCAATAGTCAGTAGGATTAGGAAGATAGTCAGTAGGTTTAGAAATAAGAGTGAGTATAGGATTTAGACCAAAATTTCTTTAGCAATAGGGTCTCGGGTAGACATTGAATGTAAATGTCAGCATATGTGAAGTGTCAGACACAATGATGAACTGGGGAATATATGTAGGAAAGCAGATATCAATAGAGATATAAGGAAATCAGGCAAAGTATAAACTGAGTGATAGGATTAGACATTTTCAACAGGCTTGAAGTTGAATATATAATCTTAGAAAGAAACAAATATGTAGTCATCAATAGGATTTACATTTGAGAGCATTAGGCAACCTGGATATGGTTGTTTTTAGTAATCCATGCTCACTTTCCATTTAGACTTTGATACAATCATGAGTATGACCTTTGTTTTTTGTGTCCAGAATATTACTGTGATAAAAAAAGAAATATATATATATATATATATATATATATATATATATATATATATATATATTGATAGATAGATAGATAAGGTGACATGAATATTTCTTCTACCATTTTTGCGAGCAATGTTTTGAAGAGGTATAAATTAGTATTGGGGGAACAAAGAGGTGTACACTGTGTCTATGAGTATAGAGATAATGCATTAATAGACCATACTGTGAATAAATAGCATACCTGGTTCCAACTTTAATAATGGATTGAATTGAAATGTGAAAATGTACAGGAAATCTTATATTGATATTCACACATTCATTCCAACCACTTATACATCTAGTGGTAATATTAATGTTATGGTTTATCTTGAAGAGTGTGTGGGTTTAGCTTCAAAATTGATTATGGAAATCGAAAATAATGTGTTTGGAAAGAAGTCTCATGAAAAGTCCAGTCAAGTAACATGGAGGAATACATGTGTTCTGAAGCAGGAAGTGATTAAAAGTGAAACAAATTCCTATAAATTTGTGAACTTGTGAATGAAATATATATCCTATGATGTGCAAACCTGAAGAAATAGTAATGTACCAGTGTTGAATTAAAATGAATGTCAAAATAGACATCATGTCCCATAGGAATATACTTGCATTGATGTTAAACTGGGTCAGTTACTGTAGAAATATTGGGATTTGTAAGCACCATTGATTGAAGTTAGTTTTCAGCACTGGGAAACAAATATGTATTTCAGGTAGATGATTATTTCTGAGAATAATCTTGTGAAAAGTTGATTATAAATCCACATACATGAACATGAATGAATTTACGGAGTGTATATAAGACAAATATATTTCATATTTTATAAAATCTGTAGAGTGTATGTGTATATATATATATATATATATATATATATATATATATAAAAACACAAAAATTCATTAAAAAGTATCAATATATATATGCCAATCTTAATTCATCATGTAATATATATCACCCTCAGATGCAAAAATATTTATTTTACTAAACATGGGTTTATGTATAATATTGTTCTAATAGGAAGCTCACCCATAGTTTGGATTTTCAGTTCCAACAGCGTTTAGGAGGACTGATCTCTTCTTACAATTTGTTTCTGCCAAGTCAGCCAACTCATAAAAATATACGTGTGATACCAAGTAGGAATCTATATGTGCATATAAAAAGTACATGTGCTGAGTAGGCTACAGAGAAAGGGAGACAGGAATTCACATATTTGTTAACTTTAAAAACGCATGGAGAGAGCTGGGGATGTGGCTCAAGTGGTAGCGCGCTCGCCTTGCATGCGTGCGGCATGGGTTCGATTCTCAGCACCACGTGCAAACAAAGATGTTGTGTCCGCCGATAACTAAAAAAATAAATATTATAGAATTCTCTCTCTCCTCTCTAACTCTCTCTTTAAAAAAAAACACATGGAGGACTATTTCAATTAAAAATTGAGTAGATTTATAAAACCGACCCTTTATCATGCAAGAGGGAAGTCCAACTATACACCATGCCTCCTCTGAACTGCTTGTATTTTCATTTTTTTTTGTTTATTTTTCTCCATCATATTAGGATTAGTAGTCAGAGTCTAGTAGGGTATGAGTTAGTGTCAGGGATTCAGTATTTCGAATGGAAAATTGGAAAATGGATCAATGTGCATGCAAATGTGTACTACAAAAAAATTTTCCCACTCTCATTCAGAACAATGCTTTGACATTACCTTCACCCCAAGTAAGACACAATTAGAGGAGAAGAGTTAGAAAATCTTTGAATACATATCTGAAATTGAAAATGCTTAGGGTTCACAACCTTGGAGATTGTAGAGGAGTTTCCAAAAGTAAGGGACAGTGTAAAAACTCTACAAACATGGAGATTTGCCTGCCTAAAGACGTCTGGAGAAACTGTCTCTAGGTTGGGCACTTGAAATATATGTTTTTGTGAGGATCTTTAGCTTCCTTTCTAGTGAGACCATCAAAGCTGCGCCTTCATCTCTGTGATCTGGAGGACATGGTTTATAATTTTCCAATAAACATGAAGCAGCAGTGCTGAATTCTCTCTTGTATGTAAACTGTGGCCACTGGGGGCTACGTGTCTCCCCATATGGACTGCGAAGCCATTTCATCATCCTCCACTTTTCCTAATGTTTCTTCCTGCTGCACTCGGAGTTTGGTATTTGCTTCACGAAATACAAGGAGTTCAACTGGGACACAGTGTTGCCGCGAGTTCTGTCACGTGTGGTGGATCAGGGTCTGCAGGAGAATGCACCAACAGGGCTTGTATACCACATAGGATGCCCCCTTGACCATAGCAACCTGATTCTGAACATTGCACTGAAACCTCTCCATATAACAAGTTGCCTTTACATATAAGGGTCTGCTGGCTGCACCATGTCAGTCATAAGCCATTTGGAAGCCAATGGCAGATCCACATGGCCCCACCTCAGATGTTTTATCACACATTTGCTCACCACTGCTCTAGGCCCACTACTCAGCAGGATCCAAATTATTGAGATCTCTGTTCTACACCATTTTCATCAAAACCAGTCAATCAAGGCACTGTCTGGTACACTCGTGATCAGCAACAGGACATCCAAATGTTCTTCATTGCCACCTGGTCATTGGAATTTCAAAAATTTCATGGTATTTATCTAGCCAATTTTCAATTATGAAGTTGGAAGCACTATGGCTTTCAAATCATTCAGGAATCATTCAATGGTGAGGAAGCTCATTTCAATGAAAAATTTGAAGAACTCTCACAGGCAAGGCTTCCCAAAGAGTGGCCTAAAAGTCACATGAATCCAGGCCCATCGAGGTCTACAATTGAGGTCCATGTGTGTTTTGACTAGCAAATATGGCTTCCAAGTCTTTCAGAAAAAAATAATGTGATATCCTGGCTGAGATTCCCAGTGCTCTGTGGAAAGCCACCCTAGGACTAGATCTCAGTTTCCAACGGAGACTCTCATGCATGGCCTCCTAAATTCTTAACACAATTCATGGCAATACTTCTTTGATGATTGATCCAGAACTGAGTGTTTAAGGGGAATGACACCAGAGTTCAAGCCCAGGTGGATCCAGTCATCTCTTCCAACTGCCACACGAATGACTACAATTAAAACCAAAACACTTCCACATGGTCCTCACCTTCTTCCAGAGAGACACTCATCATTACCTCTGGCTGCAGTTTTTCATGTGGGACGCATCCCAAGAGAGTGTCCGAAATAATCTTCCTTGCCCCTCATTTGCCTAAAGTCAGGGTGGCATGGTCACCCTTCCTGTGAACCTGGAGTGATCCAATAGGCCTGCTTCTCCAATTTGAGGCCTACTGACTCTCAGGGATAGATTCTTTAAGTGATTTGGAGTCACAAGAAAACACAAGCACCTCTGCAGTTCTTCAAAGAACTCATTTGACCTAAAGGATCCCTATTCTCACTTGATAGAGGTCAGAATCCTAACAGAGGGAGGCAAGAGATTCATCAACAATGACAGATTTTTGGCCATTTTGGTTTTGATTGCACACATGGAATCTATCTTTAGATCCATCATGTGCTGAGAATCTAAGCCACAACCTCATACAGGGCCAAGAGGCTGATTTAGACACATCCTTTTACAAGCAATTAAGCAAAGAGCCACAGGTGATGCCCATTCATTTCCATTTGAAAACTGTTTTCTTCAGGCTTCACAAAGGGGTTACCTGAGGCAAAGACCTTCCTGACATTCAGGACAACAGAACCATAGGTAAGCAAATGAACCAAAGCAGGGTTTCTCCACTGAGAATTTCCGGGTCACACTGATATCTGAGTTTTCTAAGATGTTCCCATTCTCTACAGCTATCAAGTATATGGACATGTCTCAGAGCTTGGAGGTGGTACATATCTTGGAAACAAAACCATGAGACTATTCTGGAGAGTGGCCAGAATTCAGGAAGAAAACAGGAACTTAGGAATTTAGTAGGTGTTGCCCATCCATAAGGCAAACCAAAGTCCATTCTTCAATTAGGCAGGATGAATGATGGGAAGTTTTCTACTAGACAGGACACATCCTTTGATACCTTCTCTTTTCTAATGTCTACAACCACGGACACAGTGGGATACTCAGACTTAGAAACACTAGCCTTGTCAAACGACTTACTAGAAACAGTCCACTCCAACCCAAAAAAAACTGCCTTTCCTACCTATTCTCAGAACATGAGAGAAAAGCACAAACTCACTGAACACCCACAAAGGCACCTCCTTAACCCAAGTAGGTCTGTGACTATCCGGAGTGTCCTCTAACTGGTGGGCCATACTATGTTCCCCTGAAATGGCCTGTCCTTTCTCAGATCTGGTCTCCTTGGCCAACACTGTGAAGTTGTCAGGAGCCAGCGGTGAACCAATACCTGCTTTCTCAGGAAAGGCCCCTCTTCAGAGCTCTTCTGCCATTTGACAATCCTCATATCAGTCGGTACCAAGAAAGACTGACTCTGTCCTTTATAAATCCAAACAAGTGAGACCACTGGGACTGGGATTGGGACTGGCTCTGGGTGCCTGGCTTCCTGCATCACAATTTCAGATTTTTTGATCACCAAGGAAGAGAGGTGAGGTCACTTTCTTTAGGAACTGAATGAGGTCACTACCTTGGCCACCACTTTGTCCTAACAGTTGCTTCGAAAGGTCCCATGAAATGGAGGCTGCCCCTACTTCCTTTGACACTTTCACAAGTTAGAATGGTATATCAACCATAGGCACCTGTAAACAGCTCTCCACACAGGCATGGTTTCATCAGTTCTCTACATTAAGAAAGGAGAGGCTGATTCAGACACATCCCTTCATACTGACCCTGTTGTTTGCCATGGAATATGACTTTTCCCCTCTTAGGTCCTTCATAGCTGCCTGCAACTTCTTCAGGGTATAATTTCTGCATGGTCCTTTGATGTTCTCAGCAGGTGGAAGATCCCCTACATTACTGTATTGTAAGATAAACTCTGTCTCGGCTCTTCTGTAAAGTTAGTTTGAGGGAACAATGTATGGTTAGGCTTAATAACATGTTTCATTTGAGTTAGGAATCATTCTGCTTAATGAATAATGGTTTTGGGAACTTGCGATATTTACAAGAATATATTGGTGAAATATAAGTTTGAAAACAGAAATCTAGATAAGATTTGAATCCAGGAAGGGCATTGGGCTGTTGATTGGGATACTTAGCTTTGAATTATGTTCTGCACAGATGTCTCAGATAAATCAATATACAATGGCATAGGACCTTGTACCTTGGATGATTGCTTGTCGAAGAGATCATCCAGTCAAAAAGGGATAATCTTTAGGATTAGGAAGATAGTCGGTATGTTAGAAAAAAGAGTGAGTATAGGATTTGGACCAAAAGTTCTTTAGCAATAGGGTTTCGGATAAAGAGTGAATGTAAATGTCAGCACATGTGAAGAGTCAGTCACAATGATGAACTGGGGAAAATATGTAGGAAAGCAGATATCAATAGAGACATTAGGAAATCAGGCAAAATATAAAGTGAGTGATACGATTAGTCATTTTCAACAGGGTTGAGGTTGAATATATTATCTTAAGAAGAAACAAATATGTAGTCACCAATAGGATTGATTTGAGAGCGTTAGGCAACCTTGATATGGATGTGTTTAGTAATCCATGCTCACTTTCCATTTAGGCTTTGGTGAAAGGTTAATAAAATAGGTACTTGTTACTTACTGTTTTTCTGTATGCTTAACAAAACACTGTTGAAGTCTTGAGGACTGTTTGCTAATCTTGTTTCCAGAATGTGCTGTCCCCAACTGCCAAACTGCAAATGTATACCCTCACCCGTTTGCACGCAAACCACCCACTTGCCCTGACCCATCAATAAACTTCCCTCCCTGCCCTCTCCAAGGAAATCATATAAGCTCTGCTTAAGCTGTTCTCATTGCTCTCTGCTCTATTCAAGTGAGCTCTGAGCCCCAGAATGCTGGACTCATAATAAACCATTTACTGTTGCATGAGACATTCCTCTGGTGGTCTCTTCCTCTGATGCTTGCCCGACCTTTACATCTGGAGGCACGAGCAAGATCCGGCAGCGGCGGATGAAAGATCCCCAAGGGGCTCCTTTCAGGGTAAGTAAGGGAACTCTTTTTGGTTTTAGGTTTCAGGTTAGGGCTTGGAAAAATGGCTATTGGTGATGAGCGTGAGCTCTCTCTGACAAAGGCTGACATACGTGTCACAGAGCCACAGGCCACGTCCCTGGGGGATGCCCCAGAGGACTCAGGAAATCGAGGAACAATAGTCTCCTTGACTCAGTGATATTTTGCTTCGGATTCAGTATTGCCAGCCCATCAGGTTTTGCCGGCTACTCAGTCCTGGCCTCAGTATTGGACGTCCATTGCCTGTCTTTATTGTCTTGTCTTGTCAGTGTAGTGTGTGATTGCTTTCACTGTTTGTGTATCTCTCATTTTGGGACAGAGAACTTCAGCACCTCTCTTCCTGACCCTTGATCACTGGACCAAAGTCTGTGCAAGGCCCAGAATCTTTCTTTTTCAGTAAATTGCTGGACCTGGCAGACCCTCTGTGCCTCAGAATGACCCACCTTTGGAGTTGGATAGCCCCTAGAAACATCTACTTCCCACTAATTTGAAACGTCAGAGATTTTGTCTTTCAACCGGGGCCACATAGACATCCAGATCAACAGCCATATATCTTAACTTTGCAGGACCTCTGCAAATCTCCTCCTACATGGGTGAAGCCTTTCTTTGTCTCTGCGCCCACTCCTACTCCTTCCACCATGATTCCATCTCACAAACCCTCTGCTCTTCCTCCTCCAACCTCTGTTCTCCCTGAGTCTCAAGACTCTACTGGACTCTCCTACCCTTCTTATCCGCTGCCGTCGTCCACCAACCCCCAACAACCTCTAAGTGATTCCTTTGCTGCTGACTCAGCCTCTCCGCCATTGGAGAAACCTAGGCCGGCCCAGCGCCCACCAGATGACTCCCCCTTGTCACACACACAGCCCCTCCTTCCCTGGAGGAAGCTGGCCCGGCTAAAAGAACTCAAAGAACTCCCTGGCGTTTTCACACCTGCCTACTTGGGATGACTGCCAACAAATCCTAGGGATTCTCTTCATGACAGAGGAACGAGAGAGAAACTTTCTGGAAGCTAGAAAAAAATATCCTCGGACCAGATGGGTGACCAACACAACTTCCCAACATTATCAAAGCCGGCTTACCCTTGCACTGACCCAACTGGGACCCCGACACCTTTGAAGGTAGGGAGCATCTGTCCACTTATTGCCGGGCCCTAATAGTGGGTTTCCAACCGGCCGCTAGCCAACCAAATAATTTGGCCAAGGTAAGAGAGATTATTCAAGGGCCTGATGAATATCCCTCTATGTTTCTAGAGAGAATTATGGAGGCATATAGGAGATATACTCCTTTCGATCTTCAGGCAGAGGATCAAAAGACATATGTCATGATGGCCTTCATTGGGCAAGCTGATCTGGATATTAAAAGAAAGTTACAATACTTAGATGGATTACAAGATATGACTTTGAGAGATTTAGTCAGGGTAGCCGAGAAAGTATCCTATAAGAGAGAAACAGAGAGAATGAAAGGGAGCAAAGGGAGGATGACAGATGAAAAAGACAGATGAAGGTATTAACTAAGGTCCTGGTCACAACAATAAATAGGCCAGAAATTAAGAAACAGGGAGACAAGAAGCGATACCTGGGTCCCCACCAAAGGCCACCCTTGGCCTCAGATCAATGTGCCTACTGTAAAGAAAAAGGACACTGAGCCAAAGAGTGCCCTTGAAAGAGACAGCCACGCCAGACAGCCTTTCTGACTCTGGAGGTTGACTGAGAATGTCGGGGCTCAGATCCCTTCCCCGAGCTCAGGGTAACTTTTGAAGTAAAGGGGACCCCATAAACTTTGAAGTGGATACAGCAGCAGTATACTCAGCCCTTAAGGCCCCACTGGGCCCTCTATCAAATAAAAGGTCTCTAGTTCAAAGGGCAAACAGCAGTAAATATCAGACTTAGACAACTAAGAGGACCATGGACATGGGGAAAGGAAAAATCCAACATTCCTTCCTAGTAATCCCAGAATGCCTGGCCCCATTGATGGGCAGAGATCTGCTCAGTAAGCTCCGGGCCAAAACAACTTTTAACCCCGAAGGCCCCAAAATGAAATTTCTAAATCCTTCATTAAAAACTCCTATAGTCATGGCATTATAAATGTCAGTCGAAGATGAACATCCACTTTTCACACACCCCAAGAATGATCAAACAGGCAAGCTACCCCAGAAATGGATAACAGATTACCCAGATGCCTGGGCAAAAATTGTTGGGTTAGGCCTAGCCATGAAACAACCTCCAAGAACAGTGGAGTTAAAAACCTCAGCCTCCCCAATCAATGTCAAACAACATCCTCTGAGCAAAAATGCTAAAGATGGGTTAAGGCCCCATATTCAGAAATATCTGGCTTTAGGGTCCTAAGGCCCTGTCAATTGGCCTGGAACACTCCCCTGCTACCAGTAAAAAATCCAGGAACTGGTCACTATCCCCATTCAAGACCTAAGAGAGATCAACAACAGAGTGCAGGACATTCACCCCACGGTAAATAATTTGTACAATCTGCTTATCACTCTGAACCCTGAGTAAAAATGGTATGGACATAAAGATGCTATCTTTTGCAAGCCTCTGCATAAAGACAGTCAGTTTCTGTTTGCTTTTGAGTGGGTAGACCCAGAAACCGGAACGTATGGTAAACTAACATGGACTAGACTCCCACAGGGGTTCAAAAACTCCCCCACTCTCTTTGATAAAGCCCTCCACAGAGATGTCAACAACTTCAGAACTATGCACCCCGAAGTCACCCAGCTTCAATACGTGGATGACCTGCTACTGCAGCCAACACCAAGGAAAACTGTGAGTCTGGGAACCAAGCACTATTATGTAAGCTTGCTCAACTCGGGTATAGAGCTTCTTCCAAAAAACCCCAAATTTGCCAGCAAGAAGTAGTCTTCCTGGGCTATTCCCTTAGAGGTGGTAAACGTTGGCTCACTGAGCCCAGAAAACAAACGGTTGTGCAGATACCCCCCCCCCAGCAGCAGACAACACAAAGAGTTTCTTGGGACAACTGGGTTTTGCAGGTTATGGATTCCTGTGTTTGCGTCCTTAACTTCTCCTTTATACCCGCTGTTAAAGGGAGATGCCCAATTCCAATGGACCCCTGAGCACCAGCAAGCTTTTGATAACATCTTACGACACTGGCACTGAACTCCTCAACTTCACTGAGCCAAGCCTGCAATTTCAGAAAGCCCTACACTACGTTAAAAATGTACATCAATTCACACGCCTTGGTCCAAAGAAACTGCAGGCATTCCTGAAGGATCAAGAACAGAGTTTTCCACTAACCGACTCACAGCGAAAGGACATAACTGAACGGGTAACAAAACCCTGTCCGTTCTGTCAATAGAACAATTACCCTTCCAAGCTTCCTGCAGGAAAGCACCTATGAGCAACCAGACCAGGAAATTCTGGGAAGTTTACTTTACTGAAATTTAGCCAGCAAGGTATGGACTTCAATATCTCCTAGTGTTTGTAGATATATTTTCAGGATGGATTGAAGCCTTCCCCACAAAAAAAGGGCACAAATGGTGGTAGAAAATCCTGAAAGATATTTTTCTATGATACGGCCTACCTAAGGTAATAGGGTCTGATAATGGACCGGCGTTCATGGCCCAGGTAAGTAAGGGGTTAGCCAGGATCCTGGGGATAAATTGGAAGTTACATTGTGCTTATAGACCCCAGAGCTCAGGACAGGTTAAAAAAATTATTAGAACCATTAAAGAGACCTTAACGAAATTAAGCTTAGAGAGGGCATCAAAGATTGGACTATGCTCCTGCCTTATGCACTGTTTCATGCAAGAAATATTCCCTCTGTTTCTTTGTGTGACCTCACCTCCTATGAAATTCTCTATGGGGCCCCTCCTCCAGTAAGGACCTAACCACAACTCTAAGACCTACCGATCCCTTCCACACCCCCTTGCTTGACAAACTTAAAGCTATTGAAAGAACTCAGGGATACCTGTCAAAACAGCTGGCCACTGCCTACCAACCTGGTGAAGAGGAGACTCCACATCGATATCAAAAAAGAGACTTCATCTACATAAGATGACATCAGGTGTCATCCCTGGAACCCCGCTGGACAGGACCATACCAGGTGCTACTTATAAAACCTACAGTGGTAAAGGTAGACGGAATCACTTCCTGGATGCTAATTCTCATCTCAAGCCTGTGCCCTGTCCAGACTCTGGCTTGAAAGTGGAAAAGACTGGTAACCCTTTCAAATTGCATATTTGCCATGTGGATAAGGCTATAGACTCTCCCCTTGGCCACCACTAGTTCTAACCATCATCAGCCCATTCAGCAGCGATGGCTGATCACAAATCCTATTAGACAAGAAGTATGGTCTGTCTCACATACAGCCCCCTTAGGGACCTGGTGGCCAACTCTCCACCCAGATATTTGTCAGCTGGGTATACGTCTTTCCAATTGGGATATCTCTGATGAAGAGGATCCCACTAAAATTCCATTAAATTTCTCCCGTACCATAGATAATGGAAACAAACATTATGGATGTAGGGACACGCAAGCCTGATGCAGGTTGGCTAGCCTAGATTACTATGTTTGCCCGGTGGACTATCAAAGCCACAAACAACCACGGCTGTGTGTGGGAAAAGCCGTCTTCTTCCGTAAGTCATGGGGATGTGAGCATACAGGGGCTGCCTGGTGGATCCCAAACTCCTCATCAAATTCAGTTCACAGCATTGGCCATATTACCAATTAGACAACCAAAACCGATGGCCCCCAGAGGGGTCTCTAGATCCTCAAATTCTGTGTGACTATTTCAACTTCGGCAAGTGCTCAAAAGGATTGAAGAAAATTCCCCTATGTGTAGGCCTTTTCCCTCCTTTGCTCACATCACGAAATATGTTTCTCCAATAGATCCTTCTGCTCCAGATTCTCTGCTGTCACTCTCACATCAACAACCTGATTTCTCCCCTCCAATTACTAGATCAAAACCCCAAACCTCCGCTGGTTCTCAGACCATTGCTCCCATGCTGAGGCAGCAGGTACTGAGGTACCCTTCCACCCACTCACTCCTCTCTTCTCCTGTCAGTGCCCACACCGGGTCCCACCAGGTCCTCTTACCAGCTAACCCAAAGCTCAAACCAGCTGAGGAGTGCCCTCAGACGCCTATCCAAGATGTAATGAAAATGACCTTTAAAGTTGCTTTGTCATCACTAAAAACAGGTTACTAAGAATTTAAAGTCCCTCACAGGCTTTTTAGATACTCATTCCTGTCTTCCCATCTGCTCTACCTGTTCTACTGCTCAAGTTTTGTTGCCAGGAAAATCCCAAACCCTTTTCCCATTATTCTTTTATATCTCTTTTTCCTCATTCTCAGAACCACAGAACTGCTCTCACCCCCCGCCTTCCCCGTCTTCCCCTCTGTACCAGGCCCACAGAAAAATCTTAAATGGCCTTCTCCAGAAGTCTTCATCGTGGCTGACTTTAGGACTTTCAGCAGCAAAGTCCCTATAAAAGAGTTCAGTGTAGATAAACTTCCTCTTTTCGTGTTGCTCTGTTATGCTTGGCCACTGGCTGGAAAAATCAGCCCTTCTAAGCTAGACACCCCCTTACTAGTTTTTCACAAAATATGTGAACAAGGCCTCTGGCCATGAGCTGAGGCTTCCAGAGATGGCTACATTTCCAAGATAAAGAAGTTACCAACTGGGCTCCATGGTAACAGCTGGCAGGGAGAAAATAAAAGAGAAGAAAAAAGCTCTCCCCCTCCCAGGAGTCCTTAATAAGTTATCTTTCCCAGAGAAGAGGAAAATAAAAACAGAACCAAAAACTGCTTTTTGTGAACTTCTGCAGACTGTGAATTTCTGAGTCTTTTCCCTTACATGTTGTGTACAAAATTCTGAAACTACCTAAACTTGGGATTCAGGGGATTAATTGATTACAACAGAAGCAATGCCCTCTATATCCGGTTGCAAACAAATAGGACTGTTTCCCTGTCTTTGGTGCTATCTTAGGTGCCTTGCCTTGTCCATACCTACAGCAGTATAATTCTATATACTTAAACATTGTTTATTCATAAAATTATCAGCAGATGTGATTAATTATGTAATGGTGCAGATGTTTCCCCGAGTGCTCTATCATGAGGCAGGATCATTTAAATTTCAAATAGGGGGGCATACAACCCGTTTCCGCTGGCAACCTGTATCCTTCACTTTAGCCATCCTATGAGGAATAGTAGTTGCTGCAGAGAAGGGCACAGGAACCACTGCCCTAATCCATGGGACACAACAAATGACCCAATTAGAAGCAGCAATAGACCAAAACTTAAAGATATTAAAAAACCACCATCACAGTTTTACAAGAATCTTTAACCTCTCTCTCTGAAGTTGTTTTACAGAACAGGCGAGGGTTCCACCTCCTCTTCATGAGAGAAGGGGCCTTTGTCCTGCATTGAGGGAAGAATGTTGTTATTATGCCTACAATACTGGAGTTGTAAAAGAATCTATGATTAAATTAAGAAGACGCATTGAAGAGCATCAACAAGAGAGAGAGGCCCAAAAAGGGTGGTTTGAGTCTTGGTTCACAGAGTCCCCCTGGGTAACTATGCTTTGATCAGCCCTGGCCGGTCCATTAATAATCCTCACATTATTGCTAACTGTAGGACCCTGTTTGCTCAACCGTGTAGTTTCCTTTCTCCAAGCTCAAATTGGACAAGTTAAACTTATGGTAATCAGAAATCAATATACCACACTAGCAGACATAAAATGTGACATCCTCAATGATCACTATTATGATTTAATGTAACCAAAAGAAAGTGGGGAATGAAAGGTAAATAAAATAGGTAATTGTCACTTCCAGTTTTACGGTATGCTTAACAAAACACTGTTGATATCTTGAGAACTGTTCGCTAATCTTGTTCCCTGAATGTTCTGTACCAACTGAAAAACTGCAGAATGTACTCCCTCACCCATTTGCACGCAAACTGCCCACTCGCCCTGACCCATCAATAATCATCCCTCCCTGCCCTCTCCAAGGAAAGTATATAAGCTCTGCTTAAGCTGTTCTCAGGGCTCTCTGCTCTATTCAAGGGAGCTCTGAGCCCCAGCATGTTGGACCCTCATAAACTTTTGGCTGTTGCATTAGACAGTCCCTGGTAGTCTCTTCCTCCGATGCTCGCCTGACATTTACATTGGTAAAATAATAAGTGTGACCATTGCTTCTGTGTCGAAATGTACAAATTATTATTGGGGGTACAAATAGGTGTACCCTGTGATATGAATATAGAGATAATGCATGAATAGACAATACTGTGAATAAATAATATAATGGATTCCAAATTTAATAATGGATTCAATTGATATCTGAAAATATACAGGAAATCTTATATTGATATACATACATTCATTCCAACCAGTTAAACATCTAAACGTTATATTAGGATTATGATTTATCATGAAGAGTGTGTGAGTTTTGCTTCAAAATTGATTATGGAAGTTGAAAATAATGTGTTTGGAAAGAAGTCTCATGAAAAGACCAGACAAGAAACCTGGAGGAATCCATGTGTTCTGAAGCAGGAAGTTATTGAAAGTGAAACAAATGCCTATAAGTTTGCTCACTTGTGGATGAAATATATATCTTATGATGTGCATAAATTGAAGAAATAGTAATGTAGCAGTGTTGAATAAAAATGAATTTCAAAATACACATCATGTCCCATAGTAATCTACTTGCATTGATGTCAAACTGGGTCAGTTACTGTACAAATTTAGTATTTGTATGCAACGTTAACTAAAGTTAGTTTTCAGTACTGGTAACAAATATGTATTTCAGGTGGATGAATATTTCTGAGAATAATCTTGTGAATACTTGATTATAAATCCATACACATGAACATGAATGAATTTAGGGAGTGTATATAAGACACATATATTTCATATTTTGAAAAATATGGAGAGTATATATATATATATATATATATATATATATATATACAAAAAACACACATGCAGAGACATTAAATTACCAATATATATGCCAATCGAAATTTATCATGAAATATATATCATCCACAGATGCAAAAATATTTCTTTTACTGAACATGGATTTATGTTTAATGTTGTTCAACTAGGAAGCTCACCCATAGGTTGAATTTTAAGATCCAACAGGGTTTAGGAGGAGTGATCTCTTCTCATAATTTGTATCTGCCAAGTCAGCCACCTCACAAGAATGTACATGTGATACCAGGTAGGATTCTATATGTGCATATAAAAATACATGTTCTGAATAGGCTACAGAGAAAGGGAGACAGGAATTTATATATTTATTAACTTTAAAAACACAAGGAGAACTATTTCAATTAAAAATTAACTAGATTTATAACACCTACCCTTCATAATGCAAATGGCAAGTCCAAATATACACCATGCCTCCTTTGAACTGCTTGTATTTCTATTCTGTTTGGGTTCGTTTTCTCCATCATATTAGGATTAGCAGTCAGAGTCTAGTAGTTTATGAGTTAGTGTCAGGGATTAAGTATTTCGAATGGAAAATTGGAAAATGAATTCAATGTGTATGCATATATGTGCTACACAAAAATCTTCCCACTCTCATCCACAACAATGCCTTGACATTAACTTCGCCCCAAGTAAGACACAATTAGAGGAGAAGAGTTAGAAAATCTGTGAATGCATATGTGGAATGGAATATACTCAGGATTTCACAAACTTGGAAGTGGTAGAGGAGTTTCCAAAAGTAAGGCACATGGTAAACACTCCACAAACATGGAGTTCTGCTGGCCTAAAGACTTCTTGATAAACTGCCTCTGAGGTTGGGCACTTGAAATATATGTTGTTGTCAGTAGCTTTAGCTTACTTTCTAGTGAGACCATCAAAGCTGGGTCTGCATCTATGTGACCTGGAGGACATTGTTTCTAATTTTCCAATGAACATGAGGCAGCAGTGCGAATACTCTCTTTGTAGTTAAACTATGGCCACTGGGAGCTAAGTGACTCACCGTGTGAACTGTGAAGCCATTTGGTCCTCCTCCACTTTTCGTGGTGGTTCTTGCTGCTGAACTGGGACTTTGGTATTTTCTTCATGAAATACAAGGAGATCAACTGGGACACAGTGCTGGAGGGAGTTCTGTCATGTGTGGAGGTCACGGTCTGCATGTGAATGCACCAACCAGGATTCTATCCCACATGGGTTGCCCCTTTGTCCATAGCAACCTGATTCTGAACATTGCCTTGAAATCTCCCTATACAAAAAGATGCCTTTACATGGAAGGTTCTGCTGGCTGTACCATGTCATTCACAAGCCATTTGGAAGCCAGTGGCAGATCCACATGGCCCCACCACACGTTTTATCACACACCTTCACACCACTGCTCTAGGCCCACTAATTTGCAGGCTCCAACTTACTGGCATCTCTGTTCTACACAATTTTCATGAAACCTAGTCAGTCAAGGCACTGTCTGATACACTCATGATCAGCAATACGACATCCAAAGATTCTCCAGTGCCACCTGGTCATGGGAATTCCAAAAATTTCATGGTGTTTATATAGCCATTTTTTTGAGGATGAAGTTGGAGGAACTGTGGTTTTCAAAAACCATTAAATGTTGAGGAAGCTCATTTCAATGAAACTCTGGAGAACTCTCATAGGCAAGGCTTCCCAAAGAGTTGTCAAAAGGTCACATGAAGCCAGTCCAATTGAAGTCTACAATGTGAGGTACATGTGTGTTTTGACTCTCAGCTATGGCTGCCAAGACTTTAAGAAGAAAATCATGGATTATCTTGGCTGAGATTCCCAGTGCTCTGTGGCCTTGATCTAAGTTTATAAGGGCTACTCTCATGCGTGGGCTCCTAAAATCCCAACAAAGCTCATGGCAATACTTCTCTGAGGTCAGTTCCAGAATTCAGTCTCTATAGGGATTCACACTAGAGTTCAAGCCCAGGTGGACCCAGTGATTTCTTCCAATCGCCACACAAATGACCAAAATTTAAACGAAAACACTCCCATATGGCCCTCATCTTTTCCACATAGACACTCATCATAACCTCTAGCTGGAGGTTTCTATAAGGGGCGCTGGACAAGACAGTGTCCAAAATAAGCTCACTTGCCCGTCATTTGCCTAAAGTCAGGGTGGCCTGGAAACCCTTCCTCTGAACCAGGAGTGATCAAATAGGCCTACCATTATTACTGTTCCACTTCTCCAATTTGAGGCCTACTGACTGTGGGGTTTAGATTCTTCATGCGGATTGGGGTCATGAGAAAACCCAAGCACCAATGGGCTAGACTCTGAAGGGCTTTGAAAAACTCATTTGACCCAAAGGATTCCTATTCTCACCTTATGGAGGTCAGGAAACTTACAGAGGAAGGCGAGAGACTTCATCCATAATGAGTACTCTTTTGGCCATTTTGGTTTTGGATGCACACATGGCATCTTTCTTTAGATCCATCAGGTGCTGAGAATCAAAGCCACAGCCTCACACAGGGCCAACAGGCTGATTCAGACACATCCCTTTCGAAATCAATTACTCATAGAGGGACAGGTGATGCCCATTCATTTACATTAGAGAACTGTTTTATTCAGGCTTCACAACGGGGTGGCCTTAGGCAAAGTCCTTCCTGACATTCAGTACTATAGAAAAATAGGTAAGCAAAAGTCCCAAAGCAGGGTTTCTCCACTGAGACTTTCCTGGTAACATTGATATCTGAGTTTTCTGAGATTCTCGCCATTCCCTTCAGCTATCCAGTACATGGCCAAGTCACAGAGCTTGGAGGTGGTACCTATCTTGGTCACAAAATCATGAGCCTATTCTGGAGAGTGGCCAGAATTCAGGAAGAAAACAGGAACTTAGGAAGATTTCAGGTCTTGCCCACAAATAAGGCAACCCTCTGTCCTTTTATAAATTGGGCAGCGTGAATGTTGGGAAGCTTTCTCCTAGACAGGACACATCCATTGATGCATTTTCTTTTGTAATGTCTACACCCACGGACACAGTGGGATACACAGACATAGAAACACTTGCCTTGTCAAATGACTTAATAGAAACAGTACACTCCAAACCAAACAAACCAACTTTCCTGCCTATTCTCAGAACATGAGACAAAACCACAAACCCACACTCATTCCCACAAATGCACCTCCTTCCCCCAAGAAGGTCTGTTACTAACCGGAGTGTCCTCTGCCTGGTGAGCCATTCTTTGTTCACCCGAAATGGCCTGTCTGTTCTCAAATCTGGACTCCTTGGCCCACTCTGTGAAGTTGTCAGGAGCCAGGTTTGAGCCGCCACTACCTGCATTCTCAGGGAAGACACCTCTTCAGATTTTTTCTGGCATTTGACCATCTTCACATCTGTAAGTACCAAGAAAGACTGACTCTTTCCATGATAAATCCAAAAAAGTGAGATCTCTGTGACTGTTACTGGGCCTGACCCTGGGTGCCTGGTTTCCGGGATCCCAAGTTCAGAGAGTTCCATCACAAAGAAGTGAGGTAGGTCACTTCCTTCATGAACTGAATGAGCTCACAGCCTTGGAAAACACTTTGTCCTAACAGTTTCTTCCTAAGGTCCCATGAGATGGAGGCTGCCCCTACTTCCTGTGACACTTTCACAAGTTAGAATGGTATATCAACAATAGGTACTGGGGGAGAGATCTCCACACAGGGTTGTTTTGGTCCATTTTGTCTACATTAAAATGTGAGAGGCTTATTCAGACACATCTCTTCATCCTGACCAGGTTGTTTGCCATGGAAAATGACTTTTGCTCTCTCAGGTCCTTCATAGCATTCTATATCTTCTTCAGGGATAATTTCTGCATGGATCTTTGAGATTCTCAGCAGGTGGAAGATCCCCTATATTCCTGGATTGTAAGACCAACTCTATCCCTGCACTGCTGTAAAGTTAGATTGAGGGAACAGTGTATGGTTAATGTTAATATCATGTTCTATTTGCGTTAGGAATCATTCTGCTGGATGAATAACGGTATTGGGAACCTGAGATATTTACAAGAATATATAGGTGAAATATAAGTATGGAAACAGAAATCTAGGGAAGACTTGAAGCCAAGTAGGACTTTGGGCCCTTGAGTAGCATACTTTGCTTTGAATTATATTCTTCACAGATGTCTCACATAAATTGATATACAAAGAAATAGGATCGTATACACTAGATGATTGAATAACATACAGAATATCCAATAAAAAAGGGATAGTCTGTAGGATTAGCAAGATAGTCAGTAGGTTTAGAAAGAAGAATGAGTATAGGATTTGTACCAAAAGTTCTTTACAAATAAGGTTTCGGGTAGAGAGTGAATGTAAATGTCAGCACATGTGAAGAGTCAGTCACAATGACGAATTGGGGAAAATATGTAGGAAAGCAGATATAAATAGAGACATTAGGAAGTCAGTAAAAGTATGAAGTGTGTAATTTGTTTAGACATTTTCAACGGTTTGAGTCTGAATATATAACCTTAGGCAGAAACTAATATGTTGTCACAAATTGGATTGACTTTTGAGAGCATTAGGTAACCAGGACATGGATGTTTTTATTAATCCATGCTCACTTTTTATTTAGGCTTTGGTAAAATCATAAGTGTGACCTTTGCATTTTGTGTCCAGAATATTATTGTGATAAAATGTATATGTAGATCAGGTGACTTGAGTATTTCTTCCACCATTTCTGTAGCAATATTTTGTAGATGTATAAATTACTATTGAGGGTACAAATAGGTGTACCCTGTGTCTATGAATATGCAGATAATGCATGAATAAACCATACTGTGTGTAAATAATATAACTTTCTCTATATCATACTATATATAATGTGCATAAACTGCAGAAATAGTAATGTACCAATGTTGAATAAAAATGAACATCAAAATACACATCATGTCCCATAGGAATCTACTTGCATTGATGTTAATCTGGGTCAGTTACTGTAGAAATATTAGGATTTTTATGCACCATTCACTGAAGTTACTTTTCAGTACTAGGAAAAAAGTATGTATTTAATTTGGATGAATATTTCTGAGAATAATCTTGTGAAAATTTGATTATAAATCCACATAAATCACAAAACATTATAAACACAAAAGTCACATGGACATTAAAATGTAGCAATATATATGCCAATTTAAATCCATCTTGAAATATATATCATCCACTGATCCAAAACTATTTATTTAATGAACTTGAATTTATGTATAATGTTGTTCAGCTAGGAAGCTCCCCCATAGATTGAATTTTCTGTTCCAAATCAGTGTTTAGGAGGAGTGATCTCCTAAATGTGTATGCAAATATGTGCTACACAAAAATCTTCCCACTCTCATCCAGAACAATGCCTTGATATTACCTTCACCCCAAGTAAGACACAGTTGGAGGACATGAGTTAGAAAATCTGTGAATACATATCTGGAATGTAAAATGGTCAGGAGTTCACAACCTTGCAGGTTGTAGAGGAGTTTCCAAAAGTAAAGGACAGGCTTGATAGACCCAACCTGATCTTTTATTAGAATTGGGAGCCATCTTGCCAGAAAGCCATGAAAAGATAATTTGGGCTTTACTATAAATTACTGCAAATTCTGAACCTGCTTGGAATGCCTGTCCGTGCCTTGAACTCATCCATGCCTGGCTCTCTGACCAGATAACAGTGCTCTCTGAAACATTAGTGACACCTAATAAATATTGGCCTTCCCAGGCCAGACAACGACCCTCTCTGAGTCTCTAATGGTCCTCATAATTTCTGATGTTGGGGCCAGCAAAAAAAATGTAAACTACCATCAGTGTGATGCTTTCAAAGTTCTGTTATCTGTAACCCCCTTTTTGTGTAACTTTCTGGGCTATATAGCTGGGCTGTAGGAAAGGTGGTGTTGCTGTCTAGTTCCCGCCATTTTTGGAGGGAGAGGCAGCCTGGCCAGTTTTAATAATAAGCCTGCCTTAATTTGATTTTAATTGGAGTCACTGGTCTTTTCTTGCATCCTATTCCAACATTTTGGAGTTCCCCAGTGAGATGACCCTGCCCGACCAGATCACAAGACCAGACTGCTGAAAATTCTGAAGCTGGCCTTCCCTCCAGGGCTACGGGCTGGGGAGCCACTCTAGGGGGTGCACAACTTGAGATGTTCCAAGGCCTTGGAGTGAGCCATCGGTCTGGGGAGCACTGCAGTGAACCACCGCACTGAAACTATTAGCAAGTACCTGGTGGAGGAGGCCTCCATAGGTAAGTGGCACCTTGATAACATCTTATATCTGGTTAAGGGAGATCTCTTCTAATGACAGAGAGGTGGCCTGGGGAGGCTAACATTCACTTCTGTCCAGGATAGTAATGAGAATCGTTCTGTCCTCTGTTCCGTTCTGTAGGGAATTCCTCTGGAAGGTTAGAGAGGTGCCGAGGGACACGCATGCGCTCCTACCCCAGAGCTTTAGCAAGACGTTGAATTGCTCATCTGTTTTTCTGTTTTGGCACCGGGATTCTGTTTTTTTTTTTTTTTTTTGTGTGTGTGTGTATGTGTGTTTTGTTCTGTGTTCTATATGTTTTTTTGTTTGTTTGTTTTTGTGCGTTTTGTTTTGTGATTTCTGTGATAAAATCTTAATGATATTGAACGTGAAAATGGGTAACAAAGCAAGTAAGCCTGACACCCCTTTGGACTGTGTTTTAAGGAACTGTGATGAACTTTACCACCATTTGTTAAGCAGAATGAGAGAAGCCCCTAGCTGGCTGCGTGGAGCACACCCAGTGCAGATGGTAATGCCTGCTGGGGAATGAAGAACTGAGTATCTCCCAGCATCTGCCGAAGCCCTGTTGCTTCAGGGAATTCCCTCCTTCGTTCCCTGCACTGCAAGGATAATGCCACCTCTGTCTTCTTAAAAAAAGAGAAAAACAAAAAGGGGACACTAAATGCAGTAAAGTCGCCATGGAGACACTTTATTTTATATTTCAGGTTGCTCCTCTGTGAAAACATTTGGTCCCCTTGTGGGGACATCTGTGGTGCCACTGGAGAAGGAGATTTTTCTCTTATTTGCTCTGTTTTAAAGGGTTCTGTCTGTCAGCCATTGTCTGGAGTTCATTTCTGTCTGTCTTGTGCCTTTTTTCTAGCCCTTTAAGACATGTGCAATAATGTGTTAATATTATAAATTGTTTCTTGGAAATGATCTTAGCTGAATGTGTGTCTAAATGATGATGTTTCATTGTACCAATCTGGTATCTGAATGGGTTTTTGAAGCATTCCACAATCTTGCAGTTAAAAGTCGGGTTTAGGTATTTGTTTAGTTCATGGTTTCAGATAATTCATGCCAGAGAACTTAAATACTTAGGATGGAAAACTAAAGAACTCTACTTCCAAGTTGGCAAGTAACTTCCCAATCATTCAGTCTTTTTTTCACCAATTTTAAATTAGGTTGCCTCGGAAAATGTCACTGTGTGTACCAGTGCATTAATTTGGACAAGGATACTAAATCATAGTATGATATCTGTTGACAAAACAACTTGTAAAGATATAAAATTTTGTGAATTGTATCTTAAACTTGTATCATAATTTTCAACATCCTAACATGAAAATTATGGTTAAAATACCTTAGGCCTAAGGTTTCTGCTCAGAATAGCCTTTTTTTCCTTCTTCTTCCAGACCTCAGCCAGGACTTATTTTGAAATGCAAATGAAAGAAGCCTGTAAGCTTAGTAGGAGACTTATTTGAGGCCTAAGGGAAAAAAAAAGGTAAATTGTATGGTATTTACTAATTACTGGCCAGTCATTTATCTAGGACTCATAATTTTTTCCTTAGGTTCTTTATTTATTTTTTGAGCTCTTGATTTTGCTCCTACAGACCTAGGTTAATGTTTTTCTGATCAGTAATATCTTTGACCAACTGTGGAATTTTTAAATCACTGCAATGGAGATTTCACCTGTGAAAAGCTACAAGGCCTTCACTTTTATTATGTGTGCACAATTTGTTATGTGTTGTATGTCTATATATATATATATATATATATATATATATATATATATATATATCCATATATCATATATATGATACACAAATTAACATATATAAGGAGCACTCATATTAAAAAGAACTCATAAAAACAATTTTAAAAAGTGGATCCAAAGATCTTTAATTCACGTGATTTAAATGTTTCAATTTAAATTGGGTAAACAGATAAATATAAATGTCTTTAAATTTAAGCTTACAAGTTTTTCTAGGTGTTCAAAAATCTAATAAACTATTAATGTCTACAAAAGGTCTAATATGCCTTTGTTCCAGGACTTTTCTTTCAATCAAAAAAATGGTTTACAGTGTTCAAAAAATTTGTCTAATATTTTGATAAATAAGTAAAGTAAATTTGATATGGGATTACTCATTCATGAGTACTTTTGTTTGCTATATGATTGATATACTAAGGTCTGTATAAGTTTGTACTAAAGTCTGTATAAGATTGTAAAAATCAGTCATGTGTAAAAGAGACAAAAATTTCTTAAACATAAGTTTACCCATAACATTAAGTTTATTAAGATTTAAATTTTCTAGAGCAAGCAATCATAAAAATTAAACAAATGTTTAAATAAGAACTGTTATTTTAGAGCACTGTACTGCCATTTCTTTAAAAGCTAAACTTGTTTAATGTAGAAATTTCAATGCAATTGTGATGCTATTAATGTGCTCATATTTTCCAGTTATACAACTCTATAAGGTAGAAACTTTAAAAGAGCATTATATCAAGGAGGTGTTCTGAAGTTGTATGGTAAATAAAATATATATTGGGGATTTATTTACCTGTTATCAATAATATATGTAAAGTTTTATGTTACTTTTTACATTGTGGAACAATTTAAATGTATTTTTAAGTTAATGAGACCCTAATCTATGTAAAGGTTAAAATCTTTCAGCCATACTTTAATTCATGTTTTAAATGTGATATCATATGGTGTGAGCTAATGTTCATGTGACCTCAAACAATTCATGTAAACTTTGTAAAATGATATTTAAAAAAAAGATCAGCTTGAGAACTAAAGCATTTAAGATTTATAAGGAGCCCTGCTTACCTGAGATAAGACTCTGTGTCCCATCTTACTACATGTGAGAATGACTACGAAAGCAGTAGGTCAGATTTTATTTCATTTAAAGTTATGTTCAAATTTTTTTTTCTGTCAAGATTACTAGGATCTCAAAAAGGTGATATAATATATAACTCACCAAAAAATTCAGGGTAGCTATTACATGAACTAAGTATTTTTATTCTTGTTAAAAAATTTTATTTTTTAATTTCTTTATAAGTGATCTAAAGATTCCCTGTTGGTGTTTTACAGAAGTGTTGCTTTAAGAACACAACATGGGTTAATTTAAGAAAATAAGTCATCAACTACAAGACAGACAGAATAATAAGATCCCAAATAATAAAATATAAATAATTATAAACTTATAGACATTAAAGTGCAGTACTCTTAATATATGGCTGTTAAAATTTATTTGCTGGTTGTTTCAGATTAGGATTGAAAATTAAAGTTAAATGAAAAGGGCCAAAAAAAAAAACAATATTTGACTCTTGCCCTTTGAGTCAGTCTGAATCCAGGGAACAGGGGACTTCTCTATGAGCTTTGCAACTCTGGGCCACATAACCTCCCGATCAGGGAGATTAATGAGGCCACTGGAGAACAGAAAGCCAATCAGTGCATTTGCTACAAAGAGGAGAGTCATCAGGAAAGGGAGACATCCCTGATGCTTCTGAGGGAAGCCACATGGTCAAGCAAGACCTGAACCCACCTAGCTCAAATTGCACTAGCAGAACTGAGAAGCTGCTCTCAAGTTTCCCAAGGAATGACTCCCATAAAAGCTCAGCTGACTGCTAACAATAGATAGAAACAAAAGTCATTTGACTGCTTCATCTTAAACACTTAGCAAAGACAGTTAAAACCAAAATACAGCCATTCCTGGGCATTTTAAATAATAATAATAATAATAATAATAATAATAATAATAATAATAATATTTTAAGGTATACACTTTATGTTAGCCTCCCAAAATAAGTAAAACTGTTGGCTACAAAGACTATCAAGAGGAGCTGCCAGAGGCAGAAGTTTTTAGTTTAAGGCCTACAGATATTCCTAACCTACACAGGTAGGCTTGGTGTTTGCTAGTACGATTATCCAGCCCTGAGTAACAGAATTAAATGTTTCTCTATTAGACACAGAGGTCATACTAGTGAAAGGATTTTGCAAAATCAGATGACATTAAATTATTAAACTGTATATTATGGAGAGGGACAACTGTAACACTAAAAGTTAAATATTAAGTTGACAGTCCTGATAATTGGGGATATTAAAGACTGGTGAGGGTACTTCATACAGTGACATGATCCAGCTACTGCAACATTTATTCAATACTCATGTTTTTTGTTTCTCTCATAGAAGAACCCATCCCCAGATGACTTTACAACCTGTTCTTCCTCAACAAGACTTCAAAAAGAACTGACTTCTAAAAGGCAACTCATATTCCTCAACTGACTTCAAAAAGGCAACTCATGTCTCTCACGCCATGCACACTCATGTCACCCTCTCTCAGCTGAGAAGAAGGCAAAATGAGAGACGACTCTCCACTTACACCAATGGAGCCCAAAATAAATAGACTATCAATATAAGTAATTAATTAAGTCAGGTAATATCAGGGAGACTGGTTTTCGGTGAGTTCTAAAAATTTGGAGACTGTTAACTGAGGGATTAAAATTTCCTCAGTGCTTTTCCACTAACCTATCAAGGATTACAAAGGGACACATAAGAAAAGGGGGGAATGATAGACCCAACCTTATCTTTTATTAAAATTGGGAGCCATCTTGCAACAAAGCCATGAAAAAATCATTTTGGCTTTACTGTAAATTACTGCAAATTCTGAACCTGCTTGGAATGACTGCCCGTGCCTTAAACTCACCCGTGCATGGCTCTCTGACCAGATAGCAGCCCTCTCTGAAACTTTGTCACACCTCATAAATATTGGCCTTCTGTGGCCAGACAATGACCCTCTCTGAGGCTCTAATGGTCCTCATAAATTTTGATGTTGGGGCTAGCAAAAAAAAAAATGTAAACTCCCATTAGTGTGATGCTTGTCAGAGTTCTGTTATCTGTTACCCCATTTTTGTGTAACTTTCTGGGCTGCAAACCTGGGCTGTAGTAAAGGTGGGGTTGCTCTCTTGCTCTCGCAATCTTTGGAGGGAGAGGCAGCCCAGCCAGTGGAAATAATAAGCTTACTTTAATTTGATTTTAACTGGAGTCAGTGTTCTTTTCTTACATCCTGGTCTAAGAGGTAAACACTCCACAAACATAGAGCTCTGCTGGCCTAAAGACTTCTTGAGAAACTGCCTCTGAGGTTGGGTACTTTAAATATATTTTGTTGTCAGAAGGTTTAGCTTCTTTTTTATTGAGACCATCAAAGCTGGGTCTGCATCTATGTGAATGGAGAGCATGGTTTCTTATTTTCCAATGAACATGAGGCAGCAGTGCTGAATTCTCTCTTGGTAGGTAAACTGTGGCCACTGGGGGCTAAGTGTCTCCCCGTGTGGACTGTGAAGCCATTTGATCATCCTCCATTTTTGTGGTGTTTCTTGGTGCTGCACTGGGAGTTTGGTATTTGCTTCACGAAATACAAGGAGTTCAACTGGGACACAGTGCTGGAGGGAGTTCTTTCACGTGTGGTGGGTCAGGAACTGCAGGAGAATGCACCAACCAGGCTTCTATTTCACACAGCTTTTTCCTTGACCATACCAACCTGATTCTGAACATTGCCTTGAAACCTCTCCATATAATAAGATGCCTTTACATGTAAGGTTCTGCTGGATGCACCATGGCAGCCAAAAGGCATTTGGAAGTCAATTGGAAATCCACACGGCCCCACCTCAGATATTTTATCACACACCTGCACACCACTGCTCTGGGCCCACTA
This sequence comes from Callospermophilus lateralis, assembly GCF_048772815.1. Classification (NCBI taxonomy): domain Eukaryota; kingdom Metazoa; phylum Chordata; class Mammalia; order Rodentia; family Sciuridae; genus Callospermophilus; species Callospermophilus lateralis. The sequence continues at coordinate 186,536 of NW_027512685.1, read as the reverse complement.
CTCAGCATTCTCAACTTACTGGCATCTCTGTTCTTCACCATTATCATGAAACCCAGTCAATCAAGGCATTGTCTGGTACACTCATGATCAGCAATAGGAGATCCAAAGGTTCTCCAGTGCCACCTGGTCATGGGAGTTTCAAAAATTTCAGGGTATTTATCTAGCCACTTTTCAAGGATGAAGTTGGAGAAACTGTGGGTTTCAATTCATTCAGGAACCATTTAATGTTGAGGAACCTCATTTCAATGAATGCTCTGGAGAACTCTCAAAGGCAAGGCTTCCCAAAGAGTAGCTAAATAGTCACATGAAGCCCAGCAAATTGAGGTCTACAATGTGAGGTCCATGTGTGTTTTGACTCTCAACTATGCCTGTCAAGTCTTTCAGAATAAAATCATGTGATATCCTGGCTCAGATTCCAAGTGATCAGTCGAAAGCCACCCTTGGCCTAGATTTCAGTTTCCAATGGCGACTCTCATGCGTGGCCTTCTAAAATCGCAACACAATTCATGACAATACTTCTCTGAGGTCAGTTCCAGAACTCAGTCTCTAAGGTGAATCATACCAAAGTTCTAGCCCTGGTGGATCCAGTCATTTCTTCCAACCACTACACAAATGAACACAATTAAAACCAAAACACTCCCACATGGTCCTCACCTTCTTCCATATAGACACTCATTATAACCTCTGGCTGGAGGTTTCCATGAGGGGCGCAGCACAAGACAGTATCCAAAACAAGCTCCCTTATCCCTTATTTGCTTAAAGTCAGCTGGGCCTGGACACCATTCCTGTGAACCAGGAGTGATAAAATAAGCCTGGCCTTAATACTGCTCTGCTTCTCCAATTTGAGGCCTACTGACTCTCAGGTATAGATTCTTAATGTGATTTAAAGTAATGAAAAAACCCAAGTTCATATGGGCTAGCCTCTGCAGGGCTTTGAAGAACTCATTTGACCCAAAGGATCCCTAGTCTCATTTGATGGAGATCAGAAACCTATCAGAGTAAGGCAAGATACTTCATACACAATTACTGATATTTTTGCCATTTTGGTTTTGGAAGCACACATGGGATCTTTCTTTAGTTCCATCAGGTGCTGAGAATCTAAGCCACTGCCTCACACAGGGCCAAGTGGCTGATTCAGACACATCCCTTTCCAAAGCAATTAAGCAAAGATACACAGGTGATGCCCATTCATTTCCATTTGAAAACTGTTTTCTTCAGGCTTCACAAATTGGTGGCCTGAGGCAGAGACCTTCCTGACTCTCAGAGCAACAGAAAAATAGGTAAGCAAAAGGCCCAAAGCAGGGTTTCTCTACTGAGACTTTCTTTGTCACACTGATATCTGAGTTTTCTGAGATGCTTGCTATTCCCTTCAGCTATCCAGTATATGGCAATGTCACAGAGCTTGGAGGTGGTACATATCTTGGACACAAAACCATGAGCCTACTCTGGAGAGTGGCCAGAATTCAGGAAGAAAACAGGAACTTCGGAAGATAGTAGGTGTTGCCCGTCCCTAAAGCAACCTGCAGTCCACTCATAAATTGGGCAGGATGAATGTTGGCAAGCTTTCTACTAGACAGGACACATCCATTGATGCATTATCTTTTATAATGTCTACAACCACGGACACAGTGGGATACACAGGCATACAAACAATCACCTTGTCAAATGACTTACTATAAACAGTCCACTCTAAAGCAAACAAACCGCCTTTCTTACCTATTCTTAGAACATGAGACATAACCACAAAATCACAATCACACCCACAACAACACCTCCTTTATTCAACTAGGTCTGTGACTAATTGGAATGTACTCTGAATGATGGGCCATACTATGTTTCCTTGAAATGGCCTGTCCTTCTCAGATCTGGTCACCTTGGCCAACACTGTGAAGTTTTCAGGAGCCAGTGGTGAGCCACTACCTGCTTTCTCAGGAAATTCCCCTTTTTAGAGCTCTCTTGGCATTTGGCAATCCTCACATCAGTAGGTACCAAGGAAGACTTACTCTGTCCTTGGTTATTCCAAACAACTGAGCCCACTGGGTAAGAAACTGGGACTGACTCTGGGTGCCTGGCTTCCTGGATCCCAAGTTCAGAGAGATCCGTCATCAAGGAAGAGAGGTAGGTCACCTCATTCAGGAACTGAATGAGGTTACTGCCGTGGCAACCACTTTATCCTAACAATTGCTTTCAAGGGTCCCATGAGATGGTGGCTGCCCCTACCTCCTGTGACACTTTCACAAGTTAGAATGGTATATCAACCATTGGCACCTGGGAACAGCTCTCCACACAGGCCTGGTTTGGTCCATCTTCTCTACATTAAGAAGAGAGAAGCTGTTTCACACACAACCCTTCACCTGACCAGGTTGTTTGCCATGGAGGATGACTTTTGCTCTCTTAGGTCCTCCATAGCTGCTTACAACTTCTCCAGGAATCATTTCTGCATGGACCTTTGAGTTTCTCAGCATGTGGAAGATCCCCTATATTCCTGTATTGTAAGAACAACTCTATCCCTGCTGTTCTGTAAAGTTAAATTGACTGAACAGTGTATGGTTAGGTTAACTAACAGGTTCGATTTGGATTAGGAAACTTTTTGCGGGATGAATAATGGTATTGGGAAACTGCGATATTTACAAGAATATATAGGTGAATTATAAGTATGAAAACAGAAATCTAGCTAAGATTTGAAGCCCAAAAGGGCATTGGGCCCTTGATTGGGATACGTAGGTTTGAATTATGTTCTGGACTGATGTGTCAGGTAAATCGATATACAATGGCTTAGGTCCTTGTACCATGGATGATTAAATGTAGAAGAGAACTTCCAGTCAAAAGGGATAGTCGGTAAGATTCGGAAGATTCTCGGTAGGTTTAGAAAGAAGAGTGGGTATAGGATTTGGACCAAACGTTGTTTAGCAATAGGGTTTCTGGTACACAGTGAATGTTAATGTCAGCACAAGTGAAGAGACAGTCACAATGATGAACTGGGGAAAATAGTTAGGAAAGCTGATATCAATAGAGACATTACGAAATCAGGCAAAGTATAAAGTGAGTGATAGGATTAGATATTTTCAACAGGGTTGAGTTTGAATATATAATCTTAGAAAGAAACAAATGTGTAGTGACCAATAGGATTGACATTTGACAGCATTAGGCAACCTGGACATGGATGTTTAGTAATCCATGCTCACTTTTCATTTAGTCTTTGCTACAATCTTAAGTGTGACCTTTGCTTTTTTTGTCCAGAATATTACTGTGATAAAACATATATGTAGATCAGGTGACATGACTATTTTTCCACCATTTCTGGCAGCAACATATTCAAGACGTATAAATTAGTAATGGGGGTAAAAAGAGGTGTACCCTTTGTCTGTGCATATAGAGATAATGCATGAATAGACCATACTGTGAATAAATAATATATCTGGTTCCGACTTTAAATAATGGATTGAAATTATATGTGAAAAAATACAAGAAATCTTATATTGACATACAAACATTCATTCCAACCAGTTATATATCTAATGGCCACATTAAGGTTATGGTTTATCATGAAGGGTGTGTGAGTTTTGCTTCAAAAGTGATTATAGAAATCTAAAATAATGTGTTTGGAAAGAAGTCTCATGAAAAGACCAGTCAAGAAACCTGGAGGAATACATGTTTAATGAAGCAGGAAGTGATTGTGAAACAAATGCGTATAAATTTGTGAACTTGTGGATGAAATATATAAATCCTATGATTTGTAAAAATTGAAGAAATAGTAATGTACCAGTGTTGAATGAAAATAAACGTCAGAAGACACATCATGTCCCATACGAATCTACTTGATTGATGTTAATCTGGGTTAGTTACTGTACAAATATTAGGATTTGTAAGCACCATTTACTGAAGTTAGTTTTCAGAACTATGAAACAAATGTGTATTTCAGGAGGATGAATATTTCTTAGAATAATTTTGTGAAAAGTTTATTATAAATCCACATTTTTGAACATGAATGAATTTAGGGAGTGTATTTAAGATACATACATTTAATATTTTAAAAATCAGGACAATATATATATATATATATTCATAATTATATATGTGTGTATATACATATATATTTATACATATATAATTATATATGTGTGTATATACATATATACATAATTATATATGTGTGTGTATATATATATATATATATATATATATATATATATATACACACACACACACACACAAAACACACACACAGACATTAAAATGTAGGAATATATACGCCAATCGAAGTTCATCATAAAATATATAGCATCCACAGATGCAAAAATATTTATTTTACTGAACAAGGATTTATGTATAATGTTGTTCTACTAGGAAGCTCACCCATAGTTTGAATTTTCAGTTCCAACAGAGTTTAGAGGAGTGATCTCTTCTCACAACTTGTATCTGCCAAGTCAGTCACCTCACAAAAATGAAGGTGTGATACCAGGTAGGATTCTATAAAGCATATAAAAATACATGTGCTGAATAGGCTACAGAGAAAGGCAGACAGGCATTTACATATTTGTTAACTTTAACAACACATGGAGAACTATTTCAATTAAAAATTGACTAGATTTATAACACCTACCATTTATCATGAAAAAGGCAAGTCCAAATATACCCCACACCTCTTCTGAACTGCTTGTATTTCTATTCTGTTTGGGTTGTTTTTCTCCATCATTTGGATTAGTAGACAGAGTATAGTAGGGTATGGGTTATCAGGGATTCAGTATTTTCAATGGTATATAAAAAAATGAATCCAATGTGTATAAAAATATATGCTACATAATAATCTTCCCACTCTCATCCAGAACAATGCCTTTACATTACCTTCACCTCAAGTAAGACACAATTAGGGTAGAAGAGTTTGAAAATCCGTGAATGCATATCTGGGGTGGAAACAGTACTAAGATACAAATACGTATTTCAGGTGGATGAATATTTCTGAGAATAATCTTGTGAAAAGTTGATTATAAATCCACAATATAAATATGAATGAATTTAGGAAGTGTGTAATAAGACACATATTTCATATTTTGAATACTCCTGAGAGTGTATCTATATATATATATTTATATACACACACAGAGACAGACATTAAAAATTGCAATATATATGCCAAACGAAATACACCATGAAATGTATATCATCCACAGATCCAAATATATTCATTTTACTGAACATGGATTTATGTATAATGTTGTTCAACTAGGAAGCTCACTCACATTTGAATTACCAGTTCAAGCAGCGTTTAGGAGGAGTGATCTCTTCTTCCAATTTGTATCTGCCAAGTCAGCCACCTCACAAGAATGTACGTGTGGTACCAGGTAGGATTCTATATGTGCATATAAAAATACGTGTGCTGAATAGGCTACAGAGAAAGGGGGACAGGAATTCACTTATTTGTTAACTTTAAAAACGCATGGAGAACTATTTCAACAAATAATTGACTCGATTTATAACTGCTACACTATACCATGCAAAAGGCAACTCCAACTATAAAACATACCTCATCTAAACTGCTTGTATTTCTATTATGTTTGTGTTATTTTTCTCCATCATATTAGGATTAGTAGTCAGAGTCTAATAGGGTATATGTTAGTTTCAGGGATTCAGCATTTTTAATGGAAAATAGGAAATTGAATCCAATGTGTATGCAAATATGTGCTACACAAAAATCTTCCCACTTTCATCCAGAACAATGCCTTGACATTACATTCTCCTCAAGTAAGACACAATAAGAGGATAAGAGTTAGAAAATCTGTGAATATATATCTGGAATGGAAAATACTCTGGAGTTTACAACTTTGGAGGTGGTAGAGAAGATTCTAAAAGTAAGGGACAGGGTAAACCTTCCACAAACATGTAGCTCTGCTGGCCTAAATACTTTTTGAGAAACTGCCTCTAAGAGTGGGCACTTGAAGTATTTGATGTTCTGAGGAGATTTAGTTCCTTTGTAGAGAAACCATGAAAGCTGGGTCTGCATCTATGTTACTTGGAGGACATGGTTTCTTATTATCCAATGAACATGAGGAAGCAGTGCTGAATTCTCTCTTTGTAGGTAAACTATGGACACTGGGGTCTAAGTGTCTTTCAGTGTGGACTGTGAAGCCAATTGGTCATCCTCCACTTTTCGTGGTGTTTCTCGCTGCTGCACTGGGAGTTTGGTATTTGCTTCAAAAAATACAAGGAGTTAAAATGGGACAGAGTGGTGGAGGGAGTTCTTTAAGGTGTGGTGAGTCAGGGTCTTCAGGAGAATGCACCAACCAAGGTTCTATCCCATGTAGATTGCCCCCTTGAGAATAGCAACATGCTTCTGAACATTGCAGTGAATCCTCTCCATATAACAAGATGCCTTTACATATATGGGTCTGCTGGCTGCACCATGTCAGTCACAAGCCATTTGGAAGCCAATGGCTGATCCACATGGCCGCAACACAGATGTTTTATCACACAATTGCATACCACTGCTCTAGGCCCATACTCACCAGGCTCCAACTTACTGGCATATCTGTTCTACACCATTTTCATGAAACAAAGTCAATCAAGGCAGTGTCTGGTATACTCAGGATCAGAAACAGGACATCCAAAGTATTTCCAGTGCCAGCTGATCATGAAAATATCAAAAATTTCATGGTAATTTTCTAGCCATTTTTCACGGATGAAGTTTGAGGCTCTGAGGGATTCAATTAATTCAGGAACCATTAAATGGTGAAGAAGCTAATTTCAATGAAAGCTCTGGAGCACTCTCACAGGCAAGGTTTCCCTAAGGGTGGCCAAAATGTCACATGAAGCCAGGCCCATTGAGATCTACAATATGAGGTCCATGTGTGTTTTAAACTCAAATATGGCTGCCAAGTCTTTAAGAAAAATTGTTATATCCGGGCTGAAATTCCCAATGTTCTGTGGAAATCCAACCTGGGCCTAGATCTCAGGTTCCAAGGGCGACTCTCATGTGTGGCCTCCTAAAATCCCAACACAATTCATGGCTATACTTCTCTGAGGTCAGTTAAAGAACTCAGTCTCTAAGGGGAATCACACCAGAGTTCAAGCCCAGTGGAACAGTCATCTCTTCCAACCGCCACACAAATGACCACAATTAAAACCAAAACACTCCCACATGGTCCTCATCTTTTTCCATATAGACACTCCTTATAACGTCTGGCTGGAGTTTTCAATGAGGTCCACAGCCCAAGTCAGTGTCCAAATTAAGGTCCTGTTCCCCTCATTTGTCTAACATGAAGGTGGCCTGGACACACTTCCTGTAAACCAGGAATGATCAAATAGGCCTGCCATTAATACTGCTTGGCTTTTTCAATTTGAGGCCTTCTGACTCTGTGGTTTAGATTCTTTATGTGAATTTGAGTCATGAGAAAATCCAAGCCCCTCTGCAGAGATTTGAAGAACTCATTTGGCCCAAAGGATTCCTATTCTCACTTGATGGAAGTCAGGATCCTAACAGAGGAAGGTATAAGAATTCATTCACAATGAGTGAATATTTGCCATTTTGGTTTTGGATGCACACATGTGATCTTTCTTTTGATCCATCAGGTGCTGAGAATCTAAGCCACAGCCTCACACAGGGCCAAGAGGATGATTCAGACACATCTTTTTCCAAAGCAATTAAGCAAGGAGACACAGGTGATGCTCTTCATTTCCATTTGAAAAATGTTTTCCTCAGGCTTCCCAAAGGGGTGGCCAGAGGCAAAGACATCCTGAGATTCAAGGCAACAGAACAATAGGTTAGCAAAAGGCCCAAAGCCGGGTTTCTCCACTGAGACTTTCCTGGTCACACTGATATCTGAGTTTTCTGAGATGCTGGCCATTCCCTTCAGATATCCAGTACATGGCCATGTGACAGAGATTGGAGTTGGTACATATCTTGGACACAAACCCAAGAGCCTATTCTGAAGAGTTGTCAGAATTCAGAAAGAAAACAGGGACTTAATAAGGTAGTAGGTGTTGCCTATCGATATGGAAACCACACTCCATTCATTAATTGGGCAGGATGAATGCTGGGAAGCTTTCTACTAGAGGGGACACATGCATTGATGCATTCTCTTTTCTAATGTATACAACCACGGACACAGTGGGATACACAGACATAGAAACACTCACCTTGTAAAACGACTTACTAGAAACAGTTCACTGCAAACCAAAGAAACCTCCTTTCCTACCTATTCTCAGAACAGAGACAAAACCACACACCCACACTCAAAAAGACACCTCCTTCCCCCAAGTAGGGCTGTGATTATCCGGAGTGTCCTCTGACAGGTTTGCCATACTATGTTCCCCGGTAATGGTCTGACCTGTCTCAGATCTGGTCTCCTTGTACAACTCTGTAAAGCAGTCAGGAGCCAGCAGTGAGCCACTACCTGCTTAGTAAGGAAAGGCCCCTGTTCATATCTTTCCTGGCATTTGGCCATCCTCACATCAGTCAGTACCAAGAAGACTGACTCTGTCCTTGGTGATTCCAAACAAATGAGACCACTTGGACTGGGACTGGGACTGGCTCTGGTGCTTGGTTTCCTTGGTCCCAAGTTCAGAAAGTTCCATCAACAAGGAAGTGAGGTAGGTCACTTCCTTTAAGAACTGAATGAGGTCACTGCCTTGGCAACCACTTTGTCCTAAGAGTTGCTTCCAAGGGTCCCATGAGATGGAGGCTTCCCCTACTTCCTTTGGCACTTTCACAACTTAGAATGGTATATCAACCTTAGGCACCCGAGAACAGCTCTCCACACAAGCCTGGTTTGGTCCATCTTCTCTACAGTAAGAAGATAGAGGCTGATTCAGACAAAACCCTTCATCCTGACCAGGTTGTTTGCCATGGAAAATGACTTTTTGTCTCTCAGGTCCTTCATTGCTGCCTACATCTTCTCCAGGGATCATTTCTGCATGGACCTTTGAGGTTCTTAACAAGTAGAGCATCCCCTACATTCCTGTATTGTAAGAACAATCTGTCTCTGCTCTTCTGTAAAGTTAGATTGAGTGAACAGTGTATGGTTAGGGTAAATTTCATGTTCGATTTGGGTTAGGAATCATTCTGCTGGATTAATAATGGTATTGGGAACCTGTGATATTTATAAGAATATCGAGGTTAAATATATGTATGAAAACAGAAATTAAAGTAAGATTTGAATCCCAGAAGGGCATTGGGCCATTGATTGGGATATTTAGCTTTGAATTACTATCTGCACACATGTCTCAAATAAATCGATATACAATGGCAGAGGAACTTGAACCTTGGATGATTGAATGCTGAAGAGAACATCCAGTCAAAAGGGATTGTCGGTAGGATTAAGAAGATAGTCGCAGTCATTAATATGGTATTATGTAAAAATGTGGATGTGTAACCGATGGGATTCTGCAACTTGTATTTGGGGTAAAAATGGGAGCTGATAACCCATTTGAATCAAATGTATGGAAGATGATATGCCATGAGCTTTGTAATGTTTTGAACAACCAATAAAAAAAAATTAAAAAAAAAAAGAAGATAGTCGTTATGTTTAGCAAGTAGAGTTAGTATAGAATATGTAACAAAAGTTCTTTAGCAATTTATTTCGGGCAGTGAGTGAATATAAATGTCAGCACATATGAAGAAATCAGACACAATGATGAACTGGGGAAAATTTGTAGAAAAGCAGATATCAATAGAGACATTAGGAAATCAGGCAAAGTATAAAGTGAGTGATAGAATAAGACATTTTCAACAGGGTTGAGATTGAATATCTAATCTTAGGAAGAAACAAATATGTAGGTCACCAATAGGATTGACATTTGAGAGCATTAGGCAACATGGACATGGATATTGTTAGTAATCCATGTTCACTTTACATTTAGGCTTTGGTACAATCCTAAGTGGGACCTTTGCATTTTGATTCCAGAATATTACTGTGATAAAATGTATATGTAGATCAGATGACATGATTTTTTCTTCCACCATTTCTAGGAGCAGTATTTTGAAAACGTATAAATTAGCATTGGGGGTAAAAAGAGGTGTACCCTGTTTTTATGAATATACAGATAATGCATGAATAGACCTTAATTTCAATAAATAATACAACTTGTTCCACTTTAAATAATGGATTGAATTGATATCTGAAAATATATAAGAAATCTTATATTGATATGCAATCATTCATGACAACCAGTTATACACCTAATGTTAATATTAGGGTACAATTTATCATGAAGTTTGTGTGAGTTTTGCTTCAAATGTGATTATGGAAATCGAAAATAATGTGTTTGGAAAGAAGTCTCATGAAAATGCCAGTCAAGGAACACCGAGGAATTCATGAGTTCTGAAGCAGGAAGTGATTGAAATTGAAAAAAATGACCATAAATTTGCTTACTTGTGGATGAAATATTATAATATGATGTGAATAAACTGAAGAAATACTAATGTACCAGTGCTGAATAAAAATGAACATCAAAATACACATCATGTCCCACAGGAATCTTCTCGCATTGATGTTAAACTGTGTCAGTTACTGTAGAAATATTAGGATTTCTTTGCACCATTCACCAAAGTTAGTTTTCTTTTTTTTAATTTTTATTTATGCTTGTTCAAAACATTACATAGTTCTTGATATATCATATTCCACACTGTGATTCAAGTGGGTTATGAACTCCCATTTTTACCCCATAAACAGATTGCAGAATCACATCAGTTACACATCCATTGATTTACATATTGCCATACTAGTGTCTGTCGTATTCTGCTGCCTTTCCTAACCTCTACTATCCCCCTCCCCTTACCTCCCTTCTCCTCTTCTCTCTCTACCTCTTTACTGTAATTCATTTCTCCCCCTTGTATATTTTTTTCCTTTCCCTCACCTCCTCTTGTATGTAATTTTGTATAACCCTGAGGGTCTCCTTTTATTTCCATGCAATTTCCCTTCTCTCTCCCTTTCCCTTCCTCCTCTCATCTATGTTTAATGTTAATTTTCTTCTCATTCTATTCGTCCCTACTCTGTTCTTAGTTACTCTCTTTATATCAAAAAGACATTTGGCATTTGGTTTTAGGGATTGGCTAGCTTCACTTAGCATAATCTGCTCTAATGCCATCCATTTCTCTGTAAAAATTTTGTCATTTTTTAATGCAGAGTAATACTCCATTGTGTATAAATGCCTCATTTTTTATCCATTCATCTATGGAAGTGCATCTAGGTTGGTTCGACAGTCTTGCTATTGTAAATTGTGCTGCTATGAACATCAATGTAGCAGTGTCCCTGTAGCATTTTTTTTAGGTCTTTAGGGAATAGACTGAGAAGTGGAATACCTGGGTCAAATGGTGGTTCCATTCCCACCTCTACAAGAAATCTCCATACTGCTTTCCAATTTGGCTGCACCAATTTGCAGTCCCACCAGCAATGTACAAGTGTACCCTTTTCTCCACATCCTCGCCAGCACTTGTTGTTGTTTGAGTTCATAATAAATATCTGGAATGGAAAATGCTCAGGAGTTCACAACCTTGAAGGTGGTAGAGGAGTTTCCAAAAGTAAGGGACAGGGTAAATACCACAAACATGGAGCTGTGTCAGCCTTAAGACTTCTTGAGAAAATGCCTCTGAGGTTGGGCACTTGAAATATATGTTGTTGTCAGGAGCTTTAGCTTCCTTTGCAGTGAGAACATCAAAGCTGAGTCTGCATCTATGTGACCTGGACGACATGTTTTTTTTTATTTTCCTATGAACACGAGGCAGCAGTACTGAATTCTCTCTTTGTAGGCAAACTGGGGCTACTGGGGGCTAAGTGTCTCCCCATGTGGACTGTGAAGCCATTTGATCATCCTTCACATTTAATCATGTTATTTGATGCTGCACTGAAAGTTTGGTATTTACTTTACGAAATAAAGGAGTTTAACTGTGATACAGTGCTGCAGGGAGTTCTGTCACGTGTGGTGGTCAGGATCGGCAGGAGAATGTACCAAGAAGGCTTCTATCACACATAGTTGCCCCCTTGACCATAGCAACATGATTCTGAACATTGCCCTGAAACCTCTCCATACAACAAGATGCCTTTACATCCAAAGGTCTGCTAGCTGCACCATGTCAGTCACAAACCATTTATAAGCCAATGGCAGATCCACGTGGCCCCACCACAGATGTTTTTTCACACACCTACACTCTACTGCTCTTGGCCCACTACTCAGCAGGCTCCAACTTACTGGCATATCTTTTCTACACCATTATCATGAAACTCAGTCAAACCAGGCACTGTCTTGTATACTCATGATAAGCAACAGGACATCAAATGGTTTTCCAGTGCCAGCTGGTCATGGAAATTTCAAAAATTTCATTTTATTTTCTAGCCATTTTTCAAGGATGAAGTTGGAGTTACTGTGGGTTTCAATTCATTCAGGAACCATTAAATATTGAGGAATCTCATTTCAATGGAAGCTCTAGAGAACACTCACAGGCAAGTCTTCTGAAAGAGTGGCACAAGGTCACATAAAGCCAGCCACATTGAGGTCTACAATGTGAGGTCCATGTGTGTTTTGACTCTCAACTATTGCTGCCAAGTCTATCAGAATATAATCAAGTGATATCCTCGCTGAGATTCCCAGTGCTCTGTGGAAAGCCACCCTGGGCCTAGATCTCAGTTTCCAAGGGTGACTCTCATGCGTGGCCTCCGAAAATCCCAACACAATTCATGGCAATACTTCTCTAAGGTCAGTTTCAGAACTCAGTCTCCAAGGGGAATCCCACAAGAGTTGAAACCCAGGTGGACGCAGTCATCTTTTCCCACCTCCACACAAATGACCACAATGAAAACCAAAACACTCTCACATGGCCCTCATGTTCTTCCATATAGACACTAATCATAACCTCTGGCTAGAAGTTTCCATGAGGGGCGCAGACCAAGACACTGTCCAAAATAAGCTCCCTTTCCCCTCATTTGCCGAAAGTCAGGGTGGCCTACACACCCTTCCTGTGAACCAGAACTGATCAAATAGGCATGGCGTTAATACTGTTCTGCTTTTCCAATTTGAGGCCTACTGACTGTCAGGTATAGATTCTTTATGTGATTTGGAGTCATCAGAAAACCCAAGCACTTCTGCAGGGGTTCAAAGAACTCATTTGAACTAAAGGATCCTGATTCTTACTTGATGAAGGTCAGGAATCTAATAGAGGAAGGCAAGAGACTCATTTGCCATTTCTGTTTTGAATGCACACATGGAATCTATCTTTAGATGCATCAGGTGCTGAGAAACTAAGCCACAACCTCACACAGAACCAAGAGGCTGATTTAGACACATCCTTTTACAAAGCAATTAAGCAAAGAGCAACAGGTGATGCCCATTCATTTTCATTTGAAAACTGTTTTCTTCAGGCTTCACAAAGGGGTGGCCAGAGGCAAAGACCTTCCTGACATTTAGGGCAACAGAAAAACAGGTAAGCAAAAGACCCAAAGCAGGGTTTCTCCACTGAGACTTTCCTGGTCACACTGATATCTGAGTTTTCTGAGATGCTCCCCATTCACTTCAGCTATCAAGTACATGGTCATGTCACAGAGCTTGGAGGTTGTATATATCTTGGACACAAAACCATGAGCCTATTCTGGAGAGTGGCCAGAATTCAGGAAGAAAACAGGATCTTAGGAAGATAGTAGGTTTTGCCCATCCAGAAGGCAAGCCGCGGTCCATTCATCAATTGGGCAGGATGAATTCCAGGAAGCTTTCTACTAGACAGGACACATCCATTAATTCATTCTCTTTTCTAATGTCTACAACCACAGACACAGTGGGATACACAGACATAGAAACACTCACATGTCAAACGACTTACTAGAAACAGTGCAATCCAAACCAAACAAACTGTATTTTCTACCTATTCTCAGAACATGTGACAAAACCACAAAACCACAACCACTCCCACAAAGGCACCTCCTTCCCCCAAGTAGGTCTGTGACTATCCAGAGTGTCCTCTGACTGGTGGGCCATACAATGTTCTCCCGAAATGTCCTGTCCTGACTCAGATCTGGTCTCCTTGGCCAACTCTGTGAAGTTGTCAGGAGCCAGCGGTGAGCCACTACCTGCTTTCTCAGAAAAGGTCCCTCTTCAGAGCTCTCCTGGCCTTTGGCCATCCTCACATAGGTATGTACCAAGAAAGACTGACCCTGTCCTTGGTAAAACCGAACAAGTGAGCCCACTGGGACTGGGACTGGGACTGGCTCTGGGTACCTGTCTTCATGGATCCCAAGTTCAGAGAATTCCTTCACCAAGGAAGTGACGTAGGTCACTTCCTTCAGGAACTGAATTAGGTTACTGCCTTGTCAACCAATTTGTCCTAACAGTTGCTTCCAAAGTCCAATGAGTTGGAGGCTGCCCCTTCTTCCAGTGAAACTTTCACAAGTTTGCATGGTATATCAACCATAGGCACCCAAAAAAAGCTCTCCAGATAGGCCTGGTTTGGTCCATCTTCTATACATTAAGAAAAGAAATGTTGATTCAGACACATCCCTTCATGCTAACCAGGTTGTTTGTCATGGAAGATGACTTTTGCTCTCTGACGTCATTCATAGCTGCCTACATTTAATCCAGGGATCATTTCTTTAATGACCCTGGAGGTTCTCAGCAAGTGGAAGATCCCCTAATTTCTGTATTGAAAGACCAACTCTGTCCCTGCTCTTCAGTAAAGTTAGATTGAGAGAACAGTGTATGGTCAGGGTTAATAACATGTTCCATTTGGGTTAGGAATCATTCTGCGGGATGAATTATGGTATTGGGAACATGCGATATTTGTAAGAATATAAGTGAAATATAAGTATGAAAACAGACATCGAGGTAATATTTGAAGCCCAGAATTGCATTGGACCCTTGGCTGGGATTCTTAGCTTTGAATTATATTCTGCACAGATGTCTCAGATAAATCGATATACAATGGCATAATTCCTTGTACCTTGGTTGATTGAATGTTGAAGAGAACATCCAGTCAAAAAGAAATAATTTGTAGGATTAGTAAGATTGTTGGTAGGTTTTGAAAGAAGAGTGAGTATAAGATTTGGATGAAAAGATCTTTAGCAATAGGGTTTCGGATAGAGAGTGAATGTAATTGTCAGCACATGTGGAGAGTCTGTCAAAAGGATGAACTGGGGAAAAAAGTAGGAATGCAGATATCAATTGACATTAGGATATCAGGCAAAGTATAAAGTGAGTGATAGAATTATACATTTTCAACAGGCTTGAGTTTGAATATATAATCTTAGGAAGAAACAAACATGTAGTCACCAATAGGATGAACTTTTGAGAGCATTAGGCAATATGGACATGGATGTTTTCCGTAATCCATGCTCACTTTTCATTTAGGCTTTGGTACAAACATAAGTTTTACCTCTTCTTTCTGTGTGCAGAATATTACTGTGGTAAAATGTATATGTAGATCAGGTGACATGAGTATTTCTTCCACCATTTCTGGGAGCAATATTTTGAAGACGTATCAATTATTTTTGGAGGTAAAAATGGTGTACACTGTGTCTATAATTATAGAGATAATGCATGAATAGACCATACTGTAAAGAAATATTATAACTGGTTCTAACTTTAAATAATGGATTGAATTGATATCTGAAAATATACAGAAAATCTTACATTGATATACAATCCTTCATTCCAACCAGTAATATATATAATGGTTATATCAGCATTATGGTTTTTCATGAAGAATGTGTGAGTTTTGCTTCAAAAGTGATTATGGAAATCGGAAATAATGTGTTTGGAAAGAAGTCTCATGAAAAGACCAGTCAAGAAACCTGGAGGAATACATGTGTTTTGAAGCAGAAAGTGATTGAAAGTGAAACAAATGCCTATAAATTTATGAACTTGTGGATCAAATATATATACTATGATGTGCGTAAACTGAAGAAATACTAATGTACCACTGTTACATAAAAATGAACGTCAAAATACACATCATGTCCTCTCCCACAGGAATCTACTTGCATTGATGTTAAACTGGGTCAGTTATTGTAGAAATATTAGGATAATGCCGCAGTCTTGCTGGGCACAATCAGCAGCCACTTGTCAAAAGAAACTAACTTTATTTTTAGAACCACACATGCCAAACAAAACAGCCTCTCAGGAAAAACCTTCAGAGCCCCAACTGCCACCACTGGCTTCCCAAAACCTCTCCCTCCCACAGGAGCCTCTCTCCGCCTCCCACAATACTCCTGCTCTTGAGGGCGATTGGCTGGGTCATGTGGGCTGAGTCAAAAAAGTCCCCCAATGAGCAGTTTTGTGGTCTGAAAGGGCAGGGAAACAGCCCATTGAGCATCACCGCAGAGGAGCCAATCAGCTAGGTGTTGCTGGGGCCGCTGTGAGCCAATCATCAGCCAGCAGCTGGAAGTTTGCTGGCAACAGGAATTTTGCTGGGGCCCCTTCGGCTGTGGCTCTCAACATCTTCGCCTCTCTGTTTAAACAACACGCATGTGGCTTAGGGACCGTGCCTGCCTTAGGTTGTCCAATAGTACATATGGTCTTTACCCTTTAAGTTGGTACCATTGCAATTGGATCTTACCCGTCACTGACTACCCGTCCAGTTTAGAGCCACACCTGTGGAGAGGTCTTTGTACCAGCGGGGGTGGGTGAGGTTTTTTGCCTCACCTCTGTTGGCCCCCCAAATTTTAGCTGGACGATCATGACACGCAGAAGGGAGGAAGATACACCAAGCCAATTGATGGCTCCTTTTGGAAAAATTGTACCACCGATGACATCATCAGCAAATATACCCCAACACTACGACAAGTCGCTGCACCAACAGATAGTTCACAATGCATTTAGGTGAGTTCACAATGTGTCCAGGCAAGTTCTGCAAGCAGTACAGGGATGGCTATTGCAGAAGCCGTAGATTGGTATTATCTTTGATTTCACCTGCACTGGGATGAAGATAGGAACTCTGGCAATAATGTCTAAAGAAAAAAATTATGTAATATTCCAAAAGGCACTAAAACCGAAAAAAAAAATATGTAACATTCCAGAAGGCACATCAAAAACCAAAATGGCCCAAAAAGCAGTCATTGAGGATGAAGTCTCTCACTTTCCTCTGTAAGGTTCCTGACCTCCATAAAATGAGAATAGGGATTTATTGGGTCAAATGAGTTCTTCAAAACCCTGCAGAGTGTAGCCAATGGGTTATTGGGTTTTTTCATTACTCCAATTCACATCAAGAATCTATACTCCACAGACAGTAGGCCTCAAATTGGAGAAGCAGAGCAGTATTAAAGTCAGGGTTATTTGATCACTCATGGTTCACAGAATGGGTGTCCAGGCCACCCTGACTTTAGGCAAATGAGAGGAAAGGGAGATTATTTTGGACACTGTCTTGGGCTGTGCCCCTCAAGGAAACGTCAAGCCAGAGGTTATGATGAGTGTCTATATGGAAGAAGATGAGGGCCATTTGGGAGTGTTTTGGTTTTCATTGTGGTCATTTATGTGGCAGTCGGAAAAGATGACTGGGTCCACCAGGGCTTGAACTCTGGTGTGATTCCTCTTAGAGACTGAGTTCTGGAACTGACCTCAGAGAAGTATTGCCATGATTTGTGTTGGGATTTTAGGCGGCCACCCATGAAAGTCGCCCTTTGAAACTGAGATCTAGGCCCGGGGTGGCTTTCCACAGAGCACTGGGAATCTCAGACAGAATATCATATGATGTTATTTTGAAATACTTGCCAGACATAGTTGAGAGTCAAAACACACATGGACCTCACATTGTAGACCTCAATTGGCCTGGCTTCATGTGACTATTTGGCCACTCTTTGGAAAGCCTTGCCTGTGAGAGTTCTCCAGAACTTTCTTTGAAATGAGCTTCCTCAACATTGAATGATTCCTGAAAGAATTGAAACCCACAATGCCTCCAACTTCATCCTTGTAAAATGGCTAGATAAATACCATGAAATTTTTGAAATTCGCATGATGAGGTGGCACTGGAGAACCTTTGATGTCCTGTTGCTGATCATTAGTGTACCAGACAGTGCCTTGATTTATTGGGTATAATGAAAGTGGTGTAGAACAGAGATGCCGGTTAGATGGAGACTGCGGAGTAGGTGGCCCAGAGTTGTGGTGTGCAGTTGTGTGATAAAATATTTATGGTGGTGCCATGTGGATCTGCCATTGACTTCCAAATGGCTTTTAGCTAACATGGTGCACCCAGCAGACCCTTATATGCAAAGGCATCTTGTTATATGGAGAGGTTTCAGGGAAATGTTCAGAATCAGGTTGCTATGGTCAAGGGGGCAAGCTATGTGGGATAGAAGCCGGGTTAGTGCGTTCTCCTGGAGAGTCTGACCCAGCACATGTCACAGAACTCCCTCCAACACTGTGTCCCAGTTGAACTCCTTGTATTTCTTGAAGCAAATACCAAACTCCCAGTTCAGCACCAAGAAACACCATGAAAATTGGAGGATGACTAAATGGCTTCACAGTCCACATGGTTAGACACTTTGGCCCAGTGGCCTCTGTTTACCTACAAAGAGAGAAATCAGCACTGCTGCCTCAGGTTCATTGGAAAATAAGAAACCATGTTCTCCAGGTCACATAGATTCAGACCCAGCTTTGATGGTTTCACTACAAATGAAGACAAAGCTCCTGACAACAATATATATTTCAAGTTCCACACCTCAGAGGCAGATTCTCCAGAAGTCTTTTTTCCAGCAGAGCTCCATGGTTGTGGAATGTTCACCCAATCCCTTACTTCTGGAAACTCCTCTACCTGCTCCCAGGTTGAGAACTCCTGAGAATTTTCCATTCCAGATATGTATTCACAGATTTTCTAACTCTTCTTCTCTAATTGTGTCTCACTTGGGGCAAAGGTAATGTCAAGGCATTGTTCTAGGTGAGAGTGGGAAGATTATTGTGTAGCACATATTTGCATACACATTAGATTCATTTTTCTATTTTCATTTGAAATAATGATCCCTGACACTAACACATACCCTAAT
Source organism: Callospermophilus lateralis (assembly GCF_048772815.1). NCBI lineage: Eukaryota > Metazoa > Chordata > Mammalia > Rodentia > Sciuridae > Callospermophilus > Callospermophilus lateralis. The sequence continues at coordinate 167,586 of NW_027512685.1, read as the reverse complement.
AGACTCTGACTACTAATGCTAATATGATGGATAAAAAGAAACGTAACAGAATAGAAATACAGGCCTTTTGTAGGAGGCATGGTGTATACTTGGATTTTCCTTCTCCTTTATCAAGGATATGTGTTATAAATCTAGTCAACTTTTCATTGTAATATTTCTCCATGAGTTTTCAAAGTTAACACATATGTAAATTCCTGTCTCCTTTGCTCTGTAGCCTCTTTAGAACATGTATATTTTTATGCATATATAGACTCCTACCTGGTAACACACGTAAATTCTTGTGATCTCACTAACTTTGGAATATACAAATTATGAGAATAGATCACTTCCCCTAAATACTGATGGAACTGAAAATTCAAAGTATGGGTGAGCTTCCTAGTGAACAACATCATACATAAATCCATGTTCAGTAAAATGAATATTTTTAGATATGTGGATGATATATATTTCATGATAAATTTCGATTGGCATATATATTGCTACATTTTATTGTTGTGTGTGTATATATATATATATATATATATATATATATATATATATATATATATATATATATACCAGATTTTCCAGATTTTCCAAAATATGAAATATATGTGTCTTATTATACACTCCCTAAATTCATTCAAGTTCATGTATGCGATTTAAAATCAACATTTTACATGATTATCATCAGTCTGGCTGGGCACAATTCAGGAGCCAATTGTCAAAAGAAACAAACTTTATTTTTAGAACCACACAAGCCAAACAAAACAGCTTCTCAGGAAAAACCCTCAGAGCCCAACTGCCACCACAGTCTTCCCACAAGCCTCTCCCTCAACCACAAGCCTCCTCCTTTTGAGGCCGATTGGCTGGGTCACATGGGCGGAGCCAAAAAAGTCCACCAATGAGCAGCTCCGTTGTCTGAAAGGGCAGGGAAACATCCCATTGAGCATCACCACAGAGGAGCCAATCAGCTAGATATTGCTGGGGCCGCTGTGGAGCCAATCATCAGCCGGCAGCTGGAAGTTTGCTGGCAGCTGGAGGTTTCCTGGGGCCCCTTTGGCTGTGACTCTCAACATCTCCCCCTCTCTGTTTAAACAACGAGCATGTGGCTTAGGGACCATGCCTGCCTTAGGTGGTGCAGTAGTACATATGGTATTTACTGGAGACCCTTGGCTGTGGCTATCAACAGGATTTGTATGTACCATTCACTGAAGTTAGTTTTCAGTACTAGGAAACAAATATGTATTTCAGGTGGATAAATATTTCTGAGAAAAATCTTGTGAAAAGTTGATTATAAATCCACATACTTGAACATAAATGAATTTAGGGAGTGTAAATAAGATACATATATTTCATATTTTGAAAAATCTGGAGAGAGAGAGAGAGTGTGTGTGTGTGTGTGTATACACACACAGACACATACAGATATTAAAATGTAGCAACATATATGCAAATCTAAATTCACCATGAAATTTACATCAATCAAAGATCCAAAAATATTCAATTTTCTTAACAGGGATTTATGTATAATGTTTTTCTACTAGGAAGCTCACCCATTATTTGAATTATCAGTTCCAACAGCGTTTAGGAGGAGTGATGTCTTCTCACAAATTGTATCTCCCAAGTCAGTCACCTCACAAGAATGTAGGTGTGACACCAGGTATTATTTGATATGTGCATATAAAAATACATGTGCTGAATAGGCTACAGACAAAGGGAGACAGGAATTCACATATTTGTTAACTTTAAAAACACATGGAGATCTATTTCAATTAAAAATAGACTGGATTTATAACACCTGACATTTATCATGCAAAAGGCAAGATCAATTATACACCATGCCTCCTCTGAACTGCTTGTATTTCAATTCTGTTTGTGTTACTTTTCTGCATCATATTAGAATTAGTAGTCAGAGTCTAGTAGGGTATGGGTTCGTGTCAGGGATTCAGTATTTCGAATGGAAAATTGGAAAATGAATCCAATGTGTATGCAAATACGTGCTACACACAAAAAATTCCCACTCTCATTCAGAACAATGGCTTGAAATAACCACGCCCCATGTAAGAAACAATTAGAGGAGAAGAGTTAGAAAATCTGTGAATACATACGTAGAATGGAAAATGCTCAGTAGTTCACAACCTTTGAGGTGGAAGAGACGTTTCCAAACCTTAGGGACAGGGTAAAACTCCACAAACATGGATCTCTGCTGGCCTAAACACTTCTGGAGATACTGACAATGAGGTTGGGTACTTGAAATATATGTTGTTTTCAGAAGCTTTAGCTTCCTTTGTAGTGAGACCATCAAAATTGGGTCTGCATTTTTGTGACCTGGAGGACATGAATTCTTATTGTCCAATGAACATGAGGCAGCAGTGTTGAATTCACTCTTTGTAACTAAACTGTGGCCAATGGGGGATAAGTGTCTCCCCGTCTGGACTTTGAAATCATTTGGTCATCCTCCACTTTTCGTGGTGTTTCTTGCTGCTGCAGTGGGTGTTTTGTATTTGGTTCATGACATACAAGGAGTTAAACTGGGACACAATGCTGGAGGGAGTCCTGTAACGTATGGTGTGTCAGGGTCTGCAGGAGAATGCACCAACCAGGCTTCCATCCCCCATTGCTTGCCCCCTTTACCATAGGAACTTGATTCTGAACATTGCCCTGAAAACTCTCCAGTAACATGATGCCTTTACATACAAAGTTCTGCTAGCTGCACCATGTCAGTCACAAGCCATTTGGAAGCCAATGTAAGATCCACATGACCCCACCACAGATGTATTGTCACACACCTGCACACAACTGCTCTAGGCCTGCCATAAATACTGCTCTGCTTCTCCAATTTGAGGCCTACTTACTGTCAGGTATAGATTCTTTATGTGATTTGGCATCATGAGACAACCCAAGCAGTTCTGCAGGACTTTGAAGAACTCATTTGATCCAAAGGATCCCTATTCTCACTTGATGGAGGTCAGGAACCAAACAGAAGAAGGCAAGAGACTTCATCAACAATGACAGATTTTTTGCCATTTTGGTTTTGGATGCACACATGGGATCTTCTTTAGATCTATCAGGAGCTGAGAATCTTAGCCACAGCCTCAAACAGGGCCTAGTGTCTGACTAAGACACATCCCTTTCCAGAGCAATTAAGCAAAGAGCCACAGGTGATGCCCATTCATTTCCATTTGAAAACTGTTTCTTCATGCTTCACAAAGGGGTGGCCTGAGGCAAAGACCTTCCTGACATTCAAGGCAACAGAAACTTAGCTAAGCAAATGGAGCCAAGCAGGGTTTCTCCACTGAGACTTTACTGGTCACACTGATATCTGAGTTTTCTGAGATGTTCCCATTCCCTTCAGCTATCAAGGACATGGCCATGTCACAGAGTTTGGAGGTGGTACATATCTTGGACAATAAACCATGATACTATTCTGGAGAGTGGCCAGAATTCAGGAAGAAAACAGCAACTTAGGAAGTTAGTAGGTGTTTCCCATCCATAAGGCAAGCAACAGTCCATTAATCAATTGCGCAGGATGAATGCTGTGAAGCTTTCTACTAGACAGGACACCTCCATTGATGCATTCTCGTTTCTAATGTCTAAAACCACGGACACAGTGGCTACACAGACATAGAAACACTCGCCTTGTCTATAGACTTACTAGAAACAGTCGACTCCAAACCAAACCAACCACCTTTCCTACCTATTCTCAGAACATGAAACAAAACCGCAAACTCACACCCACAACCAAAAAGGCACCTCCTTCCCAAAAATAGGTCTTTAACTATCTGGAGTGTCCTCTGACTGGTGGGCCATACTATGTTCCACTCGAAATGGCCTGTCTGGTCTCAGATCTTGTCTCCTTGGCCAACTCTGTTATTCTGCGAGGAGCCTGCTGTTAGCCACAACCTGCTGTCTCAAGAAAGGCCCCTCTTCAGAGCTCTACTGGCATTTGGCCATCCTCACATCAGTAGGTACCAAGAAGGTCTGACTCTGTACTTGGTAAATCCAAACAAGTGAGCCCACTGGGACTGGGACTGGGACTGGCTCTTGGTGCCTGTCTTCTTGCATCCCAATTTCAGAGAGTTCCATCACCAAGGAAATGAGGTATGTCACTTTCTTTGCAACTGAAAGAGGTCACTGCCTTGGCAACAACTTTGTCCTAACACTTGCTTCCAATGGTTCCATGAGTTGGAGGGTGCCCCTACTTCCTGTGACAATTTGACTAGTTAGAATGGTATATCAAAATAGATACCATGGAACAGCTCTACACGCAGGCCTGGTTAGGTTCATCTTCTCTACATTAAGAAGAGAGAGTCTGATGCATACACATCCCTTCATCCTGTCCAGGTTGTTTGCCATGGAAGATGGCTTTTGCTCATGCAGGTCCTTCATAGCTGCCTACATCTTCTCCAGGGATCATTTCTGCATCGAACTTTGAGGTTCTCAGCAGTTGGAAGATTACCTACATCCCTAATTGAAAGAATAGCCCTGTCCCTGCTCTTTTGTAATGTTAGATTGAGGCAACAGTGTATGGTTAGGGTTAATAACACGTTCGATTTGGGTTAGGAATCATTCTGTGGGATGAATAAGGTTATTGGGGACCTGCAATATATAGAAATATAGTGGTTAAATATAAGTATGAAAACAGAAATCTAGGTAAGATTTGAAGCTCAGAAGTGCATTTGGCAATAGATTGGGACACGTAGCTTTGAATTATGTTCTGCATACATGTTTCAGAAAAATCGATATACAATGGCATAGGACCTTGTACCTCAGATGATTGAATGTAGTAGAGTACATCCACTCAAAAAGGGATAGTCGATAGGATCAGGAAGATAGTCAGTATGTTTCGGAAGAAGATAGAGTATAGGATTTGGACCAAAGTTCATTAGCAATAGGGTTTCGGTTAGAGAGTGAATGTCAATGTCAGCACATGTGAAGGGTCAGTCACAATGTTGAACTGGAAAAAATATGTAGGAAAGTAGATATCAATAGAGACATTAGGAAATCAGGCAAAGTATAAAGTGAGTGAAAAAACTAGACATTTCCAACAGTTTTGAGGTTGAATATATAATCTTAGGAAGAAACAAAAATGTGGTCACCAATAGGATTGACATTTGAGAGCATTAGGCAACCTGGATATGGATGTTTTTAGTAATCTATGTTAAGTTTCCATTTAGGCTTTGGTACAATCATACATGTGACTTTTGCATTTTGTGTCCAGAATATTACTATGATAACATGCATATGTAGATCAGGTGACATGAGTATTTCTTCCACCATTTCTGGGAGCAATATTTAGAAGACTAATAAATTAGTATTGGGGGTACTAAGAGGTGTACCCTGTGTCTATGAATATAGAGATAATGCATGAATAGACAATATAGTGAATAAATAATATAACTGGTTCCACTTTAAATAATGGATTAAACTGATATAAGAGAATATATGAAAAATACTATATTGTTATAAACTCATTCATTCCAACCAGTTATACATCTAATGGTGATATTATAGTTATGGTTTATCATGAAGTGAGTGTCAGTTTTGCTTTAAAAGTGATAAAAGAAATCAAAAATAATATATTTCGAAAGAAGTCTCATTATAAGACCAGTCAAGAAACCTGGAAGGATCCATGTGTTCTGAAGCAGCAAGTGATTGAAAGTGAAACAAATGCCAATAAGTTTGCTAACTTGTGGATGAAATATATATCCTATGATGTGCATAAATTGAAGAAATAGTAATGTACCAGTGTTGAATTAAAATTAATTTCAAAATACACATCATGTCACATAGGAATGTACTTGCATTGATGTTAAACTGGGTCAGTTACTGTAGAAGTATTAGTATTTGTATGCAACATTAACTGAAGTTAGTTTTCAGTACTGGAAACAATATGTATTTCAGGTGGATGAATATTTCTGAGAATGATCTTGTGAAAAGTTGATTATAAATCCATATACATGAACATGAATGAATTTAGGGAGTGTATATAAGACACATATATTTCATATTTTGAAAAATCTGGAGAGTGTATGTATATTTTTATATATATATATATATATATATATATATATATATATATATATATATATACAAAAAAACACACACAGACAATAAATTAGCAATCAAATTTATCATGAAATATATATCCTCCACAGATGCAAAATTATTTCTTTTAGAACATGTATTTATGTATAATGTTGTTCTTCTAGGAAACACACCCCTAGGTTAAATTTTCAGTTCCAACAGAGTTTAACAGGAGTGATCACTTCTCACAAATTGTATTTGCCAAATTAGCCACCTCACAAAATGTAGATGTGATACCAGGTAGTGTTCTATATGTGCATTTAAAAATACATGTGATGAATAGGCTACAGAGAAAGGGAGATAGCTATTCACATATTTGTTAACATTAAAAACACATGGAGAACTATTTCAATTAAAAATTGACTAGATTTATAACACCTACAATTAATCATGCAAAAAACAAGTCCAACTATACACTATGATTCCTCTGAACTCCTTGTATTCCTATTCTGTTTGTGTTATTTTTCTCCATCATATTAGGAGTAGTAGTCAGAGTCTATTAGGGTATGCGTTAGTGTCAAGGATTCAGTATTTCGAATGGAAATATGGAAAATGACTCTAATTGGTATGCAAATATGTGCTACACAAAAATGTTCACACTCTCATCCAGAAGATTGCCTTGACATTACCTTAGTTCCTAGTAAGATACAATTAGAGGAGAAAAGTTAGAAAATCTGTAAATACATATCAGGAATAAAAAATGCTCAGGAGTTCACAAACTTGTAGGTGGTAGAGGAGTTTCCAAAAGTAAGGGACAGGGTAAACACTCCACAAACATTGAGCTCTGCTTGTGTAAAGACTTCTTGAGAAACTCTCTGAGGTGGGCTCTTAAAATACATGTTTTTGTCAGGAGCTTTAGCTTCCTTTGTTGTGTGACCATCAAATCTGGGTGTGCAAATATGTGACCTGAAGGACATTGTTTCTAATTTTCCAATGAAAATGAGGCAGCAGTGCTGAATACTCTTTTTGTACTTAAACTATGGCCACTGGGGTGTAAGTGTCTCCCCGGGTTGACTGTGAAGCCATTTGGTCATGCTCCAATTTTCGTGGTGTTACTCCTTGGTGCACTGGGAGTTTGGTATTTGCTTCATGAAATACAAGGAGTTCAACTGGGACACAGTGCTGGAGGGAGTTCTGTCACGTGTGGAGGGACACAGTCTGCATGAGAATGCACCAACCAGGATTCTGTCCCACATAGGTTGCCCCTTTGTCCATAGCAACCTGATTCTGAACATTGCCCAGAAACCTATCCATATAACAAGATGTCTTTACATATAAGGGTCTGCTGGCTGTACCCTGTCAGCCACAAGGCAATTGGAAGCCAATGGCAGATCCACATGCCCCAACACACATGTTTTATCACACACCTTCACACCACTGCTCTAGGCCCACTAATGAACAGGCTCCAACATACTGGCATCACTGTTCTACACAATTTTCATGAAACCCAGTCAGTCAAGGCACTGTGAGATACACACTCATGATCAGCAACAGGACATCCAAAAGTTTTCCAGTGCCACCTGGTCATGGGAATTTCAAAAGTTTCATGGTATTTATCAAGCCATTTTTTGAGGATAAAGTTTGAGGCTCTGTGGGTTTCAATTCATTCAGGAACCATTAAATGTTGAAGAAGCTCATTTCAATGAAAGATCTTGAGAACACTCACAGGCAAGTCTTCCCAAAGAGTGGCCAAAAGGTCACATGAAGTCAGGCCCATTGAGGTCTACAATGTGAGGTCCATGTGTGTTTTGACTCTCAACTGTGGCTTTAAAGAATTTCAGAATAAAATCATGTGATATCCAGGATGAGATTCCCAGTGCTCTGGGCAAAGCCACCCTTCACCTAGATCTCCCTGCACCACAATTAATACCTGAGATCTAGGTTGCATGGCCTAGTAAAATCCAAACACAATTCATGACAATACTTCTCTTATGTCACTTCCAGAATTCAGTCTCTAAGGAGAATCATACCAGAGTTCAAGCCCAGGTGGACCCAGTCATCTGTTCCAAGCGCCAAACAAATTACCACAATTCAAAACAAAATGCTCCCACATGCCCCTTATCTTCTTCAATTTGAGGCCAAATGACTGTGGGGTTTAGATTCTTTATGTAAATTGGATTCATGTGAAAACCCAAGCACCTATGGGCTAAACTCTGCAGGGCTTTAAAGAACTCATTTGACCCAAAGGATCCCTATTTTCACTTGATGGATGTCAGGGCCATTAGAGAGGAAGGTGAGAGTCTTCATCCACAATAACTGCTCTTTTGGCCATTTTGGTTTTGGATGCACCCATGGGATCTTTCTTTAGATCCATCAGGTGCTGAGAATCTAAGCCACAGCCTCACACAGGGACAAGAGGCTGATTCAGACACATCTCTTTCCAAAGCAATTAAGCAAAGAGCAAAACACACACAGACATTATAAAGTGGCAATATATATGCCAATTGAAATTCATGATGAAATATATATCGTCCACAGATCCAAAAATATTAATTTTACTGAACATGGATTTATGAATAATGTTGTTCAACTAGAAAGGTTACCCTTAGGCTGAATTTTATGATCCAATAGCGTTTAGGAGGAGTGATCTCTTGTCATAATTTGTATCTGCCATGTCAGCCACCTCACAAGAATGTATATGTGATACCAGGTAGGATTCAATATGTTTATATAAAAATACATGTGATGAATAGGCTACAGAGAAAAGGATACAGGAATTCACATATTTATTAACTTTAAAAACACAAGGAGAACTATTTCAATTAAAAATTAACTAGATTTATAACACCTACCCTACATAATGCAAAAGGCAAGTCCAACTATACACCATGCCTCTTCTGAACTGCTTGTATTTCTATTGTGTTTGTATGCACTGTGGGTTTCAAGAACCATTAAATGTTGAGGAAGCTCATTTCAATGAAACTCTGGAGAACTCTCATAGGCAAGGCTTCCCAAAGAGTGGCCAAAAGGTTAGATATAGCCAGGCCCATTGAGGTCTACAATGTGAGGTCCATGTGTGTTTTGACTCTCAACTATGGCTACCAAGTCTTTAAGAATAAAATCATGGGATATCTTTGCTGAAATTCCCAGTGCTCTGTGGAAAGCCACCCTCGGCCTTGATCTTAGTTTCCAAGGGCGACTCTCATGCTTGACCTCTTAAAATATCACCACAATTCATGGCAATACTTCTTTGAGTTCAGTTCCAGAAGTCAGTCTCTAAGGGGAATCACACAAGAATTCAAGCCCAGGTGGACCCAGTCATCTCTTCCAACCGTCACACAAATGACCACAATTAATACCAAAACACTCTCACATGGCCCTCCTCTTCTTCTATAAAGGCACTCATCAGAACATCTGGCTGGAGGTTTCCATGAGGGGCACAGCCCAAGACAGTGTCCCAAATAAGCTCCCTTGCCACTCATTTGCCTAAATTCAGGGTGGCTTGGACACCCTTCTTGTGCACCAGGAGTGATCTGAAAGGGTAAAATAAATTGAAATTAAAGTGTAAAAGTTGAAGTGTAAAAGACCGGGTTTTGTAAAGTTTCTAAGCTGCAAGGCCTGAGTTAAAATGTAAAGGACCAGGTATTGTTAAGTTCCTATGCTACATGCAAAACCTGAGATTCCTGTAGCTTGTAGTACAATTCCGGACTGCCCAGTAAATATTCCCCCTGACCGCCTGGTTGTTTAATAACCTAGGACCCTGTGTGGCCTGGCACATAGGCATCGCAAGGCCTAAAGCAATCTGTTTGAATGTGTACCTCGCTTTAGAACTCACCTATCACTCCCGCCTGACCTGTTCCTGCCAATGAATGAACTAATCATGTTTAGGAATTGTTGTTTGATTTTTCTGCGGTGTATGTTGATTTCTTAAAGGAGACTGTGATATATGTAAAGTCCCGCCCTCCCCAAAAAGTGTACTTACGCACTGCTCAACCCCTGCTCGGGGCTCTGGGCTGCTCTCCCTTCTTGAGTGAGCACGTATCCCCAGCATGCTGGATTGGATCCTCAATGAACGCCTTTTTCTGTTGCATGAGCCGCGTTCTCTTGGTGGTCTCTTCCTCCGACGTTAACCGGACCCTTACATTTGGTGCGTTGGCCGGGAATCACGCAGCATAGGACAAGGACACCCCAACAGACCACTCTGGAGGTAAGTAAGGCGCTTCTTTTCATTTTTCCTTGTGATCACTCAGAGCTTTTTGTTCAGGTTCCATTTTTCCGTTTTTGGTTTGGGTTGGCAGAGTGGCTTCCAGCGGAGAACGTAAGTTCCCCCTGTCAGTGGTGGACAAACGTGTCCTAAAGCCACAGGCCATGTCCTTGCAAGGGATGCCTTGGAGGACTCGGGGAGTGACGGATGTGCTCTCATTAGGTGAGGAGGGACGAATGAGCCCACATTAGGTGACTCTGCTGGCAACCAATCATATCTTGCTGACTACTTTTTTTCTCTCAGGTTGAATTCACTGTCTGTCTTTGTGGTCTAACCCATCAGGTTTTGCCAGTTACTAGGTTCTAATCTTTACTTCTGAACTCGTGTTAAATGTTAACTGTGTGTACATGTTTGTGTCACGTTTGTATTGTCCTTGCCTCTGTTTGAGAAACTCTCATTATGGGACAAAGCCATTCCATGCCTCTGTCCTTGAAGCCATTCCTGGTCCCTGCCTCCAATCCGACCCCTTCACCCAGGATCCTATCACTCAAGCCTTCTACTCCTCCCCCTCTTCCCTCCATTCTCCCTGAGTCACAAGATTGTAGATCTTGGGGTTGTGAACAAATGGGAGCTGCATGATGGTCTTTGTGTGTCATTTTATCTGTGTTTCTGTTAAATGTGATGGCATTGTTTGGTCCGATGCAGAGTCCCGAGTTCCAACCTGCATTACATATGTGGAAGTTACTTTAGCTAAATTTTAAACTAATGCTTCTCCTGTGAGGGACCAAAAGTCAATAGAACCGCCAGTTTTTCTGTTCTCACCTTTTCACCTCTCTTAGCTGTGCTTTAAAGAACTTTGATAAACTTTACTCCCCTTTGTTAAGCAAGATTACGCAAGCAGTGATTTCTTTTCTTCCCGTAGTTGGATTGAGCATGCCCACTGCAGAGGGAAATGTCTGGGGTCTAAGAACTTTGATATCTCGCTTAAAGTTTTCTCAAAACCCTGTCCTCATTATTAAATTGGCATTAATTGGCTTTGGGATGGGAACCAAGCCTTCAGTCATAAATTTTGACACCCAAGAGGGGACTTTAAATAAACCCCACTCTGCCCTCTTGGGGAAGCCTAGCACTCAAAACAACTGAAGCAGAGAATGAAATTTTTGGGAGCTGACTACTGCAAAGTTGGGAGACATAGAATATGCCTGGTGCCTGGGGTCAAAGCAAACCAGAGGAACTAATCCTGTAAGTAAATGGTGAGGCTAAGGGACTCCCAGCAGCTGCCAGATCCATTTTGCTGTGGGGAACTCCCTTATTCCTTACGTGCACTTTAAGGATTTCTCCACCTGTGTTTACTTAACAAAAAGGACAATGAATGCATTAATATGTTGATATTATAGATTGTTTCTTGGGGATGATCTAGGGTGAATGTGCATCTAGAAATGATTTTTTTATTTTAACCATCTGGAATCTAAATGGGTTTCTAAAGCATTGCACTAACTTACAGTTAAAAGTTGGGTTTAAACAATTGTTTAGTTTGATTTCAGGTAGTTCATGCTAGGAAACTTAAATACTTAGGGTAAAAAAAAAATAAAGAGTTTTAATTTTGAACTAGACAGCCTGAAAAAATTTCACTAGATATATCAGTGCATTAACTTGGGAAGAGATAATAAATTATGATATGGTATCTATTCCCACCAGTGTGTAAGATTTTTAAAAATGGTACTAAATTAAAACGTTGGTCTGGCTTATTGAAATGACATTAATTAGCAACAGTCTTGGAAATTTTTAAGCTTAATTTTGGATACACATGGTAGCATGTGGTTCTTTTTAAAAATTTTTCAGCCAATTTAATTTAACTTAATACTATTAGAAACTTCATAAGAAAGAAAGGGGCTTAATGATCCTATAGAAACTTCTTCTGATGGTGGCATTAATATTATCAAAAAATGATCCTATTTTCAGTTTTGTGTGAGCAAGTTTTTCTAGTGTAGAAAAATCTAAAGAAATAAAATTTTGAGAATTACATCTTAAACTTGCATCAAAATTTTCAACATCCAAACCTGGAAATTATGACTTATAGATAAATGCCTTAGGCATGAGGTTTCTTCTCAGAATTCCAGTCTTTCCAGTTTTCCAGACCTCAGCCAGGACTTACTTTGATATGCAAATAAAAGAAGCCTGCAGCACTCGCAGTAGACAGATAAAAAGAGTAAATGTGTCTTTTTACCTGAACTCAAACTAGACCTAACCAAAAAAGTATATAATATGGTATTTACTAATTACTGGCCAGTCATCATTTTTAGGACTCTTGCTTTTCTTAGATTCTGTAATTTTTTTTTTTGAGCTCATGATCTTGATTCTGCTGATGGGTTAATATTTTCTGATCAGTTCTATTTTTGATCGACTCTGGAGTTTTCAGCATTGCAATGGAGATTTCACCTGAAAAAAGCTACAAGGCCTTTACTATTGTGTTATGTGTTACATTTGTGTTACGTGTTGTATGTTGGTATGTCTGTATGTGTGTATGTCCATATATCATGCAGGGATATGACAATTGACAGATGAGGAGCGCTCATGAAAAATTTAAAAATGTATCCACATGTCTTTGATTCACGTGATTCATATGTTTTAATTCAAATTGGGTAAACAGATAAAAATAAAGATGTCTTTAAAATTAGGCCTATAAGTTTTCTAGGTTTTCAAAAAGGCCCTAATAAAATGTAGATGTCTATAAAATAATCTGCTTAAATTCAGAAATTTAAAAGCATTGTATTGAAATGTGAACAGAAAGAGGTTAGTAGATGGAAAAGAGAAACTAAAAGGTTCTAGATATAGATATAATAGAGGAAAAACGTGTTTCTGGATAAGAGAGTTCTATATGATTAAGTAATTAAAAGGGTTAAAGTAAATAATAAAAAAAGGTGTGTGTAACTTGGTTATATGTGTAAGTTTTGAGCAAGTAATCTTAAAAAATTAAACAGCTGGTAAAACAAGTACTGTTTTTATAAAATTGTGCCATGTTATTTCTTTAAAATCTAAACTTGTTTAATACAAAAACATCAATGTAATTGTGGTGTTAATGTGTTCATATCTTCCAGGTATACAAGTCTGTAAGGTAGAAGCTTGCAAAGACCATTGTATCAAGCTGGTGTTCTAAGGTTGTATGGTAATTCTAGGCTTAAAAGAAAAACATGTTGGAGATTTATGTATATCATTTGTGTTCTATAATTGGACTTGTTATCAATAAGATACGTACAGTTCCATGTTACTTTTTACACTGAGATACAATCTAAAAGTGTTTTTAACTTAATGAGAGCCAAATCTGTGAAGGTTTTATTGTAAACTCAAAGGTAATGCCCATTCATTTCCATGTGAAAACTGTTTTCTTCAGGCTTCACAAAGGGGTGGCCTGAGACAATGTCTTTCCTGATATTCAGGGCAACATAACAATAGGTAATCAAAAGGCCCAAAGCAGGGTTTCTCCACTGAGACTTTACTGGCTACACTGATATCTGAGTTTTCTGAGATGCTTGCCATTCCCTTCAGCTACCAGTACATGGCCATGTCACAGAGCTTGGAAGTGGTACATATATTTGACACAAAATCATGAGCCTATTCTGGAGAGTGGCCAGAATTCAGGAAGAAAACAGGAACGTAGGAAGATAGTTGGTGTTGCCCATTGATAAGGCAAGCCACACTCCATTCATAAATTGTGCCGGATGAATGCTGGGAAGTTTTCTCCTTGAGAGGATACACCCATTGAGGCATTATCTTTTCTAATGTCTACAACCACGAAAACAGTGGGATACACAGACCTAAAAACACTTGCCTTGTCAAAGGACTAACTAGAAACAGTCCACTCCAAACCAAACACACCCCCTTTCCTAACTATTCTCAGAACAAAAAAAAAACAAAAAAAAAAAAACCACAAACCCACACCCACAACCACAAAGGCACCTCCTTCCCCCAAGTGGGTCTGGAACTATCCAGAGTGTCCTCTGACTGGAGGGCCATACTATGTTCCCCAGAAATGGTCTGTCCTGTCTCAGATCTGGACTCCTTGGTCAACTCTGTGAAGTTGTCAGGAGCCAGCAGTGAGCCTCTACCTGTTTTCTCCGGAAGGGCCCCTCTTCAGAATTTTTCTGGAATTTGGCCATTCTCACATAAGTAGGTACCACAAAAGACTGACTCTGTCCTTGGAAAATCCAAACAAGTGAGAACACTGGAACTGGTGCTGGGACTGGGCCTGGGTGCCTAGCTACCTGGAACCAAAATTTGGAGAGTTCCATCAACAAGGATGTGAGGTGAGGTCACTTCCTTTAGTAACTGAATGAGGTCACTGCCTTGGCAACCAATTTGTCCTAACATTTGCTTCCTAAGGTCTCATAACATGGAGGATGTCCCTACTTCCTGTGACACTTTCACAAGTTAGAATGGTAAAGAAACAATAGTCACCTGGGAACAGCTCTCCACACAGGCCTCTCCTCTACATTAAGAAGAGAGAATCTGATTCAGACACAACCCTTCATCCTGACCAGGCTGTTTGCCATGGAAGATGCCTTTTGCTCTCTCAGGTCCTTCATAGCTGCCTACATCTTCTCCAGGGATCATTTCTGCATGGAACTTTGAAGTTTTCAGCAGGTGGAAGATTCCCTGCATTCCTGTATTGTAAGACCAAATCTGTCCCTGCTTTTCTGAATACTTAGATTGAGGGAACAGTGTATGGTTAGGGTTAATAATATGTTCAATTAAAACCAAAATACTCCCACATGGCCCTCATATTCTTCCATGTAGACATTCATCATAACCTCTGGCTGGAGGTTTCCATAAGGGGCGCAGCCCAAGACAGTGTCCAAAATAAGTTCCCTTGCCCCTCATTTTCCTAAAGTCAGGGTTTCCTGGACACCCTTCCTGTAAACCAGGATTGATCAAATAGGCCTGCCAGTAATACGGCTCTGTTTCTTCATTTTGAAGCCTACTGACTGTGAGGTATAGATTCTTTATGTGATTTGGAGTCATGTGAGAACCCAAGCACTGCTGCAGGGCTTTGAAGAACTCATTTGTCTCAAAGGATCCCTATACTTACTTGATGGAGGTCAGGAACCTAACAGAGGAAGCAAGAGACTTCATCCACAATGACTGATTTTTTTGCCATTTTGGTTTTGGATGCACACATGGGATCTTTCTTTAGATCCATCAGGTGCTGAAAATCAAAGCCACAGCCTCTCTCAGAGCCGAAAGGATGATTCAGACACATCCCTTTCCAAAGCAATTAAGCAAAGAGCCACAGGTGATGCTCATTCATTTCCAATTGAAAGCACTTTTCTTCAGGCTTCACAAACTGGTGGCCTGAGGAAAAGACCTTCCTGACATTCAGGTCAACAGAACAGTAGGTAAGCAAAAGGCACAAAGCAGGGTTTCTCTACTGAGACTTTACTGGTCACACTGATATCTGAGTTTTCAGAGATGCTCCCAATTCCCTTCATCTATCCAGTACATGGCCATGTCACAGAACTCGACGGAGGTCCATATCTTGGACAAAAAAACATGAGCCTATTATGGAGAGTGGCCAGAATTCAGGAAGAAAACAGGAACTAAGGAAAGAAGTAGGTGTTGTCCATATAAGGCAAGCCACAGTCCATTCATAAATTGGGAAGGATGTGTGCTGAGATGCTTTCTACTAGACAGGACACATCCATTGATGCATTCACTTTTCTAATATCCACAACCACGGAAAAAGTGGGATACACAAACATAGAAACAATCGCCAAGTCAAATGACTTACTAAAAACAGTCCACTCCAAACCAAACATACTGCCTTTCCTACCTATTCTCAGAACATGATAAAAAAAACACGAATTCATACCCACACCCACAAAGGCACCTCCTTCCCCCAAGTAGGTCTGTGACTATCCAGAGTGTCCTCAGACTGATGGGCCTTACTCTGCTCCCTCGAAATGGACTGTCCTGTCTCAGATCAGGTCTCCTTTACCAACTCTGTAAAGTTTTCAGCATCAATCAGTGAGTCACTACCTGCTTTCTCAGGAAAGGCCCCTCTTCAGAGCTTTCCTGGCATTTAGCCATCCACACATCAATATGTACCAAAAAGACTGACTCTGTCCTTGGTAAATCCAAACAAGTGAACCCACTGGGACTGGGACTGGGACTGGCTCTGAGTGCCTGGCTTCCTGGATCCCAAGTTCAGAGAGTTCCATCACCAAGGAAGTGAGGTAGGTCACTTCCTTCAGGAACTGAATGAGGTCACTACCTTGGTAACCATTTTATCCTAACATTTGCTTCCAAGGGTCCCACGAGAGAGAGGCTTCCCCTACTTCCTGTGTCACATTCACAAGATAGAATGGTATATCAACCATAGGCACATGTTAACAGCTCTCCACACAGACCTGGTTTGGTCCATCTTCTCTACTTTAAGAAAAGAGAGGCTTATTCAGACACATCGCTTCATCCTGACCAGGTATTTTACCAAGGAAGATTACTGTTGCTCTCTCAGGTCCTTCATAGCTGCCTACATCTTCTTCAGGGTTTATTTCTGCATGGAACTTGAGGTTCTCAACAGGTGGAAGATCCCCTACCTACCTGTATTATAACACCAACTCTGTCCCTGGTCTTTGTAAAGTTAAATTGAGGGAACAGTGCATGGTTAGGGTTAATAACATGTTCAATTTGGGTTAGGAATCATTCTGCGAGATGAATAATGGTATTGGGGACCTCCGATATTTACAAGCATATATAGGTGTAATATAAGTATGAATACAGAAATCTAGGAAAGATTTGAAACCCAGATGAACACTGGGCCCTTGATTGGGATACTTAGCTTTGAATTATTTCCGCAAAGTTGTCTCAAATAAATCGTTATACAATGGCATAGGACCTTGTACCTTGGATGACTGAATGAGGAAGAGATCCTCCAGACAAAAAGGGATAGTTCCAAAAGTTATTTAGATATAGGGTTTTGGTTAGAGAGTGAATGCAAATGTCAGCATATGTGAAGAGTCAGTCACAGTGATGAACTGGGGAAAATGTGTAGGAAAGCAGATATCAATAGAGACATTAGGAAATCAGGGAAAGTACAAAGTGAGTAATAGGATAAGACGTTTTTAACAGGGTTGAGTTTGAATATATAATCTAAGGAAGAAACAAATATGTAGTCACCAATAGGAATGATATTTGAGATCATTAGTTAATCAGGACATGGATGTTGTTAGTAATACATGCTCACATTAAATTTAGGCTTTGGTACAATCATAAGGGTGTCCGTTGCATTTTTTGTCAGGAATATTACTGTGATGAAATGTAAATGTATATCAGGTGACTACAGTATTTCTTCAAACATTTCTGAAAGCAACATTTTAAGACTTATAAATTAGTATTGGGGACACAAGTACGTGTACCCTGTGCCTATGATTATAAAGATGATGCCTTAATAGACCATACTGTAAATAAATAATATAACTTGATCAAACTTTAAATAATGGATTGAATTGATATCTGAAAATATATAGGAAATCTTATATTGATATACATAAGTTCATTCTAACCAGTTATACATCTAATGGTAATTTTAGCATTATGGTTTATCATGAAGAGTGTGGGAGTTTTACTTCAAAAATGATTATGGAAATCGAAAATAATGTGTTTGGAAATAATCTCATGAAAAGTACAGTCAAGAAACATGGAGGAATACATATATTCTGAAGCAGGAAGTAATTGCAAGTGAACCAAATGCGTACAGATTTGTTAACTTGTGGATGAAAAGTTTTATCTTATAATGTCCATAAACTGAAGAAATAGTAATGTACCAGTGTTGAATAAAAATGAACTTCAAAATACACATCATGTCCCATAGGATTTTACTTGCATTGATGTTAAACTGGGTCAGTTACTGTACAAATATTAGGATTTGTAAGCACCTTTCACCGAAGTTAGTTTTCAGTACTGGGAAATAAATATGTATTTCATGTGGATGAATATTTCTGAAAATAATTTTGTGAAAATTTGATTATAAATCCACATATAGGAACATGAGTTAAATTAGTGAGTTTAAAATAAGACACATATATTTCATATTTTGAATAATCTGGAGAAAAAAAATATATATATATATAAAGATACAAACACAGACATTAAAATGTAGTAATATGTATGCCAATCAAAATTCATCATGAAATATATATCATCCTCATATCCAAAACTATTTTTTTTACTGAGCATGGATTTATGTATAATGCTGTTCATCTAGGAAATTCACCAATATGTTGAATTTTCAGTTCCATCAGTATTTAGGGGGAGTGATCTCTTCTCACAATTTGTATCTTCCTAAAACAGCAAGCTCACAAGAATGTACGTGTGATACCAGGTAGGATACTAAATATGCATAATAAATTTCATGAGATGAATAGGGTACAGAGAAAGGGAGACAGAAATGTACATATGTGTTAACTTTAAAAACTCATGGAGAAGTATTACAATGAAAAGTTGACTAGATTTATAACACATTCACTTGATAAAGCAGAAGGCAAGTCCTAGTATACACCATGCCTCCTATGAACGGCCTGTATTTCTATTCTGTTAGGTTTCTTTTTCTACATCATATTGAGATTAGTAGTCAGAGTCTAGTAGGGTATGGGTTAGTGACAGGGATTCAGTATTTCTAATGGAAAATAGGAAAATGAATCTAATGTGTATGCAAATATTTGCTAGACAAAAATCTTCCCACTGTCCTCCAAAACAATGCCTTGATATTTCCTTCGCCACAAGTAATACACAATTAGTGGAGAAGAGTTTGAAAGTCTGTGAATATATATCTGGAAAAGAAAATGCGCAGGAGTTCACAACCTTGGAGGTGGTAGTGGAATTTCCAAAAGTAAGGTACAGGGTAAACACTCTACAAACATGGAACTCTGGTTGCCTAATGAGTTGTTGAGAAACTGCCTCTGAGTTTGGGCCCTTGAAAAATTTGTTGTTGTCAGGAGATTTAGCTTCCTTTGTATTGAGACCATCAAACCTGGGTCGGCATCTATGTGACCTGGATGACATGGTTCCTTATATGCTATTGAACATGAGGCAGAAGTTCTGAATTTTCCCTTTGTTAGTAAACTGAGGACACTGGGGTCTAAGTGTCTAACCATGTGATCTGTGAAGCCATTTGGTCATACTCCACTTTTCGTGGTGTTTCTTACTGCTGCACTGGGAGTTTGGTATTGGCTTCACGTAATACAAGGAGAAAAACTGGGACACAGTGCTAGAGGGAGTACTCTCACGTGTAGTGGATGAGGGTCTGCAGGAGAATGCACCAACCAGGCTTCTATCCCAAAAAGCTTGCACCCATGTCGATAGCAATCTGATTCTGAACATTGCCCTGAAACCTCTCCATATAACAAGGTCCCTTTACTTGTAAGATTCTGCTGGCTGCACCATGTCAGTCACAAGTCATTCGGAAACCAATGGCAGAACCACGTGTCCCCACGACAGATGTTTTATCATACACCTGCCCACCACTGCTCTGGGCCCACTAGTCAGCAGGCTCCAACTTTCTGGCATCTCTGTTCTCACCATTTTCATGAAACCCAGTCAATCAATGCAATGTCTGGTACACTCGTGATCAGCAACAGATATCCAAAGGTTCTCCAGTGCCACCTGTTCATGGGAATTTAAAAAATTCATGGTATTTATATAGCCAATTTTCAAGGATGAAGTTGGAGGCACTGTGGCTTTCAATTTATTCAGGAACCATGAAATGGTGAGGAAGATTATTTCAATTAAAGCTCAGGAGAACTCTCAGAGGCAAGGCTTCCCAAAGAGTGGCCAAAAGGTCACATTAAGCCAGGCCCATTGAGGTCTACAATTGAGGTCCATGTGTGTTTTGACTCTCAACAATGGCTGCCAGGTCTTTCTGAATAAAGTCATGTGATATCCTGGCTGAGATTCCCAGTGCCCTTTGGAAAGCTATCCTGGTCCTAGATCTCAGTCTCCAAGGGCAACTCTCATGTGTGGCCTCCTAAAATCCCAACACAATTCATGTCAATACTTCTCTGAGTTCATTTCCAGAACTCAGTCTCTAAGGGGAATCACTCCAGAGTTCAAGCCCATGTGGACCCAGTCATCTCTTAAAACTACCACACAAATGACCACAATTAAATCAAAACACACCCACATGGCCCTCATCTTCTTCAATATAAACTCTCATCATAACCTCTTGCTGGAGGTTTCCATGAGGGGCGCAGCCTAAGACAGTGTCCAAAATAAGCTCATTTGCCCCTTATTTGCCTAAATTCAGGGTGGCCTGGAAACCCTTCCTGTGAATCAGGTGTGATCAAATAGGCCTGCCATTAATACTGCTCTACTTCTCCAATTTGAGGCCTACTCTCTGTGGGGCATAGATTCTTTATGTGAATTGGGGTCATGAGAAAACCCAAGCACCTATGGGCTACCCTCTGCAGGGCTTTGAAGAACCCATTTCAGTGAGTCTAGGAGTTGGACCAAAAGTTCTTTAGATATAGGGGTTTTGTTAGAGAGTGAATGTAAATGTCAGCATATTTCAAGAGTCAGTCACAGTGATGAACTGGGGAAAATGTGTAGGAAATCAGATATCAATAGAGACATTAGGAAATCAGACAAAGTACAAAGTGAGTGATAGGATGAGACATTTTTAACAGGGTTCAGTTTCAATATTTAATCTTAGGAAGAAACAAATATGTACTCACCAATAGGAATGATATTTGAGATCATTAGTTAATCAGGACATGGGTGTTGTTAGTAATACATGCTCACTTTCAATATAGGCTTTGGTACAATCATAAGTGTGTCCGTTGCATTTTGTGTCAGGAATATTACTGTGATGAAATGTATATGTATATCAGGTGACTAGAGTATTTCTTCCAATATTCTTAAAGCAATATTTTAAAGACTTATAAATTAGTATTTGGGATACAAATAGGTATACCATCGGTCTATGAATATAGAGATGATGCCTTAATAGACCATACTGTGAATAAATAATATAACTGGTTCAAACTTTAAATAATGGATTGAATTGATATCTGAAAATATATAGGAAATCTTATATTGATATACATAAATTCATTCTAACCAGTTATACATCTAATGGTAATATTAGCATTATGGTTTATCATGAAGAGTGTCTGAGTTTTGCTTCAAAAATGATTATGGAAATCAAAAATAATGTGTTTGGAAAGAATCTCATGAAAAGGACAGTCAAGAAACATGGAGGAATACATGTGTTCTGAAGTAGGAAGTGATTGAAAGTGAACTAAATGCCTATAAATTTGTGAAATTGTGGATGAAAGAATATATCCTATTATGTCCATAAACTGCAGAAATAGTAATGTATCAGTGTTGAATAAAAATGAACTTCAAAATACACATCATGGTCCCATAGGTGTCTACTTGCATTGATGTGAAACTGGGTCAGTCACTGTGGAAATATTACGATCTGTATGCACCATTCACTGAATTTAGTTTTCAGTACTAGGAGATAAATATGTATTTAAGGTGGATGAATATTTCTAAGAATTATTTTGTGAAAATTTGATTATAAATCCACATACACACACATGAGTAAATTTAGAAAGTGTATAATAAGACACATATATTTCATATTTTGGAAAATCTAAAGAGAGTAGATATCTATATCTATATAGATAGATAGATAGATAGATAGATAGATAGATAGCTACTCACATACACAGACATTAAAATGTAGCAATATATATGCCATTCAAAAATCATAATAAAATAGATATCATCCACGTATCCAAAAATATTCATTTTACTGAACATTTATTTATGCATAATATTGTTCATCTAGGAAATTCACCCATATGTTGAATTTCCAGTTCCATCAGTATTTAGAGGGAGTGATCTCTTCTCACAATTTGTATCTTCCAAAATAAGCGAGCTCACAAGAATGTACATGTGATACCAGGTAGAATTCTAAAGATGCATTAAAAAATACATGTGATGAATAGGCTACAGAGAAAGGGAGACAGAAATTTACATATGTGTTAATTTTAAAAACTCATGGAGAAGTATTACAATGAAAAGTTGACTATATTTATAACACATACCGTTGATAAAGCCGAAGGCAAGTCCAAGTATACACCATGCCTCCTATGAAAGGCCTGTATTTCTATTCTGTTAAGTTTCTTTTTCTCCATCATATTTGGATTAGTAGTCAGAGTCTAGTAGGGTATGGGTTAGTGTCAGGGATTCAGTATTTCAAATGGAAAATATGAAAATGAATCTAATGTGTATGCAAATATGTGCTACACAAAAATCTTCCCACTCTCATCCAGAACAATGCTTTGACATTACCTTCGCCCCAAATAAGACACAATTAGTGGAGAAAAGTTAGAAAATCTGTGAATACATATGTGGAAAGAAAAATGCTCAGGAGTTCACAAACTTGTAGGAGGTAGAACGGGTTACAAAAAGGAAGAGGGTAAACACTCCACAAACATGGAGCTCTGCTGGCCTAATGACTTTTTGAGAAACTGCCTCTGAGGTCGGGCAGTTAAAATATATATTGTTGTCAGGAGTTTTAGCTTTCTTTGTAGTGAGACCATCAATTCTGGGTCTCCATCTATGTGACCTGGATGACATGGTTTTTTGTTTTCTAGTGAACATGAGGCAGCAGTGCTGAATTCTCTCTTTGTAGGTAAACTTTGGCCACTGGGGTCTAAGTATCTAACTGTGTTGTCTGTAGAACCATTTGGTCATTATCCACTTTTGTGATGTTTTTTACTGCTGCACTGTGAGTTTGGTATTGGCTTCACGAAATACAAGGAGTTCTACTGGGACACAGTGCTGGAGGATGTACTCTCACGTGTGGTGGGTTAGTAAAATGCACCAGTGAGGCTTCAATCCCACATAGCTTTTCAACTTGACAAAAGCAGCCTGATTCTGACCTTTGGCAGGAATTCTCTCCATATAACAAGATGCCCTTACATAGAAGGGTGTACTGGCTGTACCATGTCAGTCACAAGTCTTTCTAAGCCAATGGCAGATCCACGTGGCCCCACCACAAATGTTTTTTTCACACACCTACACTCCTCTGCTCTAGGCCCACTAGTCTACAGGCTCCAACTTTCTGGCATCTATGTTCTACACTTTTTTCATGAAACCCAGTCAATCAAGGCACTGTCTGGTACAATCATGATCAGGAACAGGACATTCAGAGGTTCTCCAGTGCAACCTGGTCATAGTAATTTCAAAAAATTCATGGTATTTATCTAGATATTTTTCAATAATGAAGTTGGAGGCACTGTGGGATTTAATTTATACAGGAACCATTAAAAGGTGAGGAATCTCATTTTAATGAAAGCTCTGGAGAACTTTCACAGGCAAGGTTTCCCAAAGAGTGGGCAAAATGTCACATGAAGCCAGGCCCATTGAGGTCTACAATGTGAATTCCATGTGTGTTTTGACTCTCAACTATGGCTGACAATCTTTCAAAATAAAATCTTGTGATATCCTGGCTGAGATTCCCAGTGCTCTGTGGAAAGTCACCCTGGGCCTAGATCTCAGTTTCCAATGGTGAATCTCATGCGTGGCCTCCAAAAATCCCAACACAATTCATGGCAATACTTCTCTGAGTTCAGTTACACAACTCAGTCTCTAAGGGGAATCACAACAGAGTTCAAGCCCAGGTGGACCCAGGCATCTCTTCAAATTGCCACACAAATGATGACAATTAAAACCAAAACACTCCCACAGGGCCCTCTTCTTCTTTTATATAGACACTAATCATAAACTCTAGCTGGAGGTTTCCATGAGGGGCACAGCCAAAGACAGTGTCAAAAATAATCTCCCTTGCCCCTCATTTGCCTAAATTCAGGGTGGCCTGGACAACATTCCTGTGAAACAGAAGTGATCATATAGGACTGCTGTTAATACTGCTCCACTTCTCAAATTTGAGGCCTACTGACTGTGGGGTATAGATTCTTTGTGTGAATTGGAGTCATGAGAAAACGCAAGCACCTATTGTCCAGCCTCTGCAGGGCTTTGAAGAACTCATTTGACACAAATGATCCCTATTCTCACTTGATGGAGGTCAGAAATATTACAGAGGAAGGCGAGAGGCTTCATCCAAAATGACTGATCTTTTTTCCATTTTGGTTTTGAATGCCCACATGGAATCTTTCTCTAGACCCATCAGGTGCTGAAAATCTAAACCACAGGCTCACACAGGGCCAAGAGGCTGATTCAGACAAATCTTTTCCCAAAGCAATAAAGTAAAAAGCCACAGGTGATTCCCATTCATTTCCATTTGAAAACTCTTTTCTTCAGGCTTCACTAAGGTTTGGCCTGAGGCAAAGACCTTTCTGACATTCAGAGAAACAGAACAATAGGTAATCAAAAGCCCCCAAGCAGGGTTTCTCCTAGGAGACTTTCCTGGTTACTCTGATATGTGAGTTTTCTGAGATGCTCGCCATTCTCTTCAGCTATCCAGTACATGGCCATGTCACAGAGCTAGGAGGTGGTACGTATCTTGTACAAAAATACATGATACTAATCTTGAGAGTGGCCAGAATTCAGGAAAAAAATGAGAACTTAGGTAGATAGCAGGTGTTGCCCATGGATAAGGCAAGCCTTAGTCCATTCATTAATTGGGAAGGATGCATACTGGGAAGTTTTCTACTAGACAGGACACACGCAATGAGCTATTTTCTTTTCTAATATCTACAAAGAAAAACACAATGGGATACACAGACACAGAAACAGTCTCCTTGTCAAATGACTTACTAGAAACAGTCCACTCCAAACCAAACAAACTTCCTTTTTTACCTATTCTCAGATCATGTGAAAAAACCAGAAACACAAACCAACACCCACTAATGCACCTCCTTCTTCCAAGTAGATCTGTGACTATCTGGAATGTCCTCTGACTGGTAGGACATACAATGTTCCCCAGAAATGGCCTTTCTGTCTCAGATCTGGTCTCCTTGGTCAAATCTGTGAAGTTGTAAGGACGCAGTGGTGAGCCAATTCCTATCCTCTCAGGAAAGACCCCTCTTCAGAGCTTTCTTGGTATTTGGCAACCCTTACATTAGTAGGTACCAAGAAAGACTGACTCTGTTCCTGGAAAATCCAAAGAAATGAGCCCACTGCGACTGGGACTGGGACTGGCTCATGGTGCCTTGCTTCCTGGATCACAAAATTCAGAGAGCTCCATCACCAAGGAAGTGAGGTGAGGTCACTACCTTCAGAAAATGAATGAGGTCACTGTCTTGGCCACCACTTTGTCCTAACAGTTTCTTCCTATTGTCTCCTGACATGGAGGCTGCCCTACTTCCTGTGATACTTTCTCATGTTAGAATGGTATAGAAACCATACTCACCTGGGAACAGCTCTCCACACAGGCCTGGTTTGGTCCATCTTCCCTACATTAAGAATAGAGAGGCTGACTCAGACACATCTTTTCATCCTGACCATGTTTTTTGCCATGGAATATGACTTTTGTTCTCTCAGGTCCTTCATAGCTGCCTGAATCTTCTCCAGGGATCATTTCTGCATGGATTTTGAGGTACTCAGCAGTTGGAAGATCTCCTAACTTCCTGTATTGTAATACCAACTTTGTCCCTGCTCTTCTGTAAAGTGAGATTGAGAGAACATTGTATGGTTAGGATTAATAGCATGTTCGATTTGGGTTGGAAATCATTCTGCTGGATGAATAATGGTATTGGGAACCAGCGATATTTATAAGAATATAGAGGTAGAACATAAGTATGAAAACAGAAATCTAGGTAATATTTGAAGCCCAGAAGGATTTGGACCCTTGATTGGGATCCTTAGCTTGAGTTATGTTTTGCACCGAGGTCTCAGTTAAATTGATATACAATGGCATAAGACCCTGTACCTCAGATGATTAAATGTAGAAGAGATCATCCAGTCAAAAAGGGATTGTGTGTAGGATTAGGAAGATAGTCAGTAGGTTTAGAAGGAAGAGTGAGTCTAGGATTTGGACCAAATGTTCTTTAGCAATAGGGTTTTGGTTAGAGAGTGAATATAAATGACACCATATGTGAAGAGTCAGGCACAATGATGAACTGGGGAAAATATGTAGGAAAGCAGACATCAATAGAGACATTAGGAAATCAGGCAAAGTATAACGTGATAGGATTAGACATTTTCAACAGGGTTGAGGTTGAATACATAATCTTAAGAAGAAACCAATTTGTAGTCACCAATAAGATTGACATTTGAGAGCATTAGGCAAACTGGACATGGATATATTTAGTAATCCATGTTCACATTCCATTGAGGCTTTGGTACAATCATAAGGGTGACCTTCGCATTTTGTGTCCAGAATATTACTGTGATAATATGTATATGAAGATCAGGTGACATGAGGATTTCTTCCACAATTTCTGGGGGAAATATTTTGAAAAGATATAAATTAGTACTGGGGATACTAATCGGCTTACCCTGTGTTGATGAATATAGAGATGATGCATTAATAGACCATACTGTGAATAAATTATATGACTGGTTCCAAATTTAAATAATGGATTGTATTGATATCTGAAAAAATAGAGGAAATCATTTATTGATATACATACATTCATTCCAACCACTTATATATCTAATGGTTATATTAGGGTTACCGTTTATCATAAATAGTGTGTGAGTTTTGCTTCAAAAATGATTATGGAATCGAAAATAATGTCTTTAGAAAGAAGTCTAGTGAAAAGACCAGTCAAGAAACATGGAGAAATATAAGTGTTCTGAAGGAGGAAGTGATTGAAAGTGAACCAAATGTTTATAAATTTGTGAACTTGTGAATGAAAGGATATAATTTATGATGTCTATAAACTGAAGAAATAATAACGTACCAGGTTTGATTAAAATGAACTTTAATAAACACATCATATCCAATAGGAATATACTTGCATTGATGTTAAACTTGGTCAGTTACTGTAGAAATATTAGGATTTGTAAGCACCCTTCCCTGAAGTTAGTTTTCAGTACTAGGAAACAAATATTTATTTCAGTGGATGTATATTTCTGAGAATAAACTTTTTAAAAGTTGATTATAAATCCACATATATGAATATGAATGAATTCAGGCGGTGTATAAGAAGACACATATATTTCATATTTTGGTAAATCTGGAGAATATATATATATATAATGTATATATAGACACACAAACACACACATTATAATGTAGCAATATATATGCCAATTGAAATTCATCATGAAAAATAACTCATCCGCATATCCCAAAATATTGATTTTATTGAACATGAATATTTGAATAGTGTTGTTCATCTAGGAAGCTCACCCATGGGTTGAATTTTCAGTTAAAACAGCGTTTAGGAGGAGTGATCTCTTCTCACAATTTGTATCTGCCAAGTCAGCCACCTCACAAGAATGTATATGTGAAACCAGGTAGGATTCTATTTGTGCATATAAAAATACATTTGCTTAATAGGCTACAGAGAAAGGGAGACAGGAATTCACATTTTTCTTAACTTTAAAAACACATGGAAAATTATTTCAACAAATAATTGACTAGATTTATAACTCCTACCTTATATCATGCAAAAGGTAATTCCAACTATACACCATGCTTCTTCTGAAATGCTTGTATTCCTATTCTGTTTGGGTTATTTTTCTCCATTATATTAGGATTAGTAGTCAGAGTTTAGTAGGGTATGGGTTAGTGTCAGGGATTCAGTATTTCAAACAGAAAATTGGAAAATGAATCCAATGTGTATGCAAATATGTGCTACAAAACAATCTTCCCTCTCTCATCCAGAACAATGACTTGACATTCCTTTTGCCCCAAGTAAGTCAGAATTAGAGGAGAAGAGTTAGAAAATCTGTGAATATATATTTAGAATGGAAAATGCTCAGGAGTTCACAACCTTGGAGTTGATAGAGCAGTTTCCAAAAGTAAGTGACATGGTAAACACTCCACAAACATGGAGATCTGCTGGCCTAAACACTTCTTGAGAAATTGCCTCTGAGCTTGGGCACTTGAAATATATGTTGTTTTCAGGAGCTTTAACTTCCGATGTAGTGAGACCATCAAAGCTAGGTCTGCATCTATGTGACCAGGAGGACATGGTTTCTTATTTTCCAATGAACATGAGGCAGCAGTGCTAAATTCTCTCTTTGTAGCTAAATTGTGGCCACGGGGGCTAAGTGTCACCCCATGTGGACTGTGAAGCCATTTGGTCATCCTCGACTTTTCATTGTGTTTCTTGCTGCTGCACTGGGAGTTTGGTATTTGCTTCACGAAATACAAGGAGTTCAAGTGGGACACAGTGCTGGAGGGAGTTCTGTCACGTGTGGTGGGTCAGTGTCTGCATGAGAATGCACCAACTAGGCTTCTATCCCACATAGCTTGCCCCTTGACCATAGCAACCTGATTCTAAACATTGCCGTGAAAAATCTCCATATAACAAGATGCCTTTATATAGAAGGGTCTGCTGGCTCCACCGTGTCTGTGTCAAGGCATTTGAAAGTCAATGGCAGATCCACAGGCCCCACCACAGATGTTTTATCACACACCTGCACACCACTGCTCTAGGCCCACTACACATCAGGCTCCAACTTACTGGCATCTCTGTTCTACACCATTTTCATGATACCTAGTCAATCAAGGCACTGTCTGGTATACTCATGATCAGCAACAGGACATCCAAAGGTTCTCCAGTGCCACCTGGTCATGAGAATTTCTAAAAATTCATGGTATTTATCTAACTATTTTTCACAGATGAAGTTGTTGGTACTGTGGGTTTCAATTCATTCAGGATCCATTAAATGTTGAGGAAGCTCATTTTAATGAAGGATCTGGAGATCTCTCACAGGCAAGGCTTCCCAAAGAGTGGCCAAATTGTCACATGAAGCCAGGCCCATTGAGGTCTCCAATGTGAGGTCCATGTGTGTTTTGACTCTCAACTATGGCTGCCAGGTCTTTCAGAATAAAACCTGTGATATCCTAGCTGAGATTCCCAGTGCTCTCTGGAAAGCCTCTCTGGGCCAAGATCTCAGTTTCCAAGGGCGACTCTCATGCGTGGTCTCCTGAAATCCCAACAACATTCATGGCAATACTTCTCTCAAGTCAGTTCCAAATCTCATTCTCTAAGGGGAATCACACCAGAGTTCAAGCCCAGGTGGACCCAGTCATCTCTTCCAACTACCACACAAATGACCACAATTAAAACCAAAACACTCCCACATGGCCCTCATCTTCTTCCATATAAAAACACATCATAACCTCTGGATGGAGTTTTCAATGAGGGGCACATCCAAACCAGTGCCCAAAATAAGCTCCCTTGCCCCTCATTTGCCTAACATCAGGGTTGATTGGACACGCTTCCTGTGAACCAGCAGTGATCAAATAGGCCTGCCGTAAATGCTCCACTTCTCCACTTTGAGGCCTTCTTACTGTGGGGTTTAGATTCTTTTTTTCTGAATTTTTTTGGAAATTTAATTGGAAAGTTAAAAAAAATTGTTTTGCAGAATATTAAATTTCTAATGGCAAAGCCTTCACCTTGTTTGTGAAGGAAACCTTGATGCCTTTCCAATCTGGTTATATGGAGACACTCAAAATTTACTGTTACATACTACATGGATGAATGGCTAAAGCACATAGTTGTTTAAAACTGAAAGGCAGATACCAGCAAGTAAGATAACAAATAAAAGACAATTTTATTAAAAAATAAAGTTGTTATATGACTCAAATATTGGAAATTCAATTCTTTTTTTTGGTTGTTCAAAACATTATAAAGCTCATGATATATCATCTTTCATACATTTGACTTAATTGGGTTATGAACTCCCATTTTTACCCCAAATACAAATCACAGAATCACATCAGTTACACACTCACGTTTTTACATAATAGCATACTAGTTATTGTTGAATTCTGCTACCTTTCCTATCCCCTACTATTCCCCCTCCCCTCCCATCTTCCCTCTCTACCTCATCTGCTGTTGTTTAATTCTCTCCCTTGTTTTCCCCTCTTTAGCCTCACAACCTCTTATATGTAATTTTGTGTAACATTGAGTAGTCTCCTACCATTTCCATATAATTTTCCTTCTCTCTCCCTTTCTCTCCCCCCACTCATCTCTGTTTAGTTTTAATATTTTTCTCATGTTCTTCCTCCCTGTTCTGTTCTTATTTGCTCTCTCTATATAAAAGGAAACATTTGGCATTTGTTTTTTAAGGATTGGATAGCTTCGCTTAGCATAATCTATTCTAATGCCATTAATTTCCCTGCAAATTCTATGATTTTGTCATTTTCAGTGCTGTGTAATACTCCATTGTGTATAGATGCCACATTTTTATTATCCATTCGTCTATTGAAGGGCATCTAGTTTGGTTCCACAGTCTAGTTATTGTGAATTGTGCCGCTATGATCATCGATGTGGCAGTATCCTTATACTGCTCTCTATTAAGATCCTCAGGGAAGAGTCTGAGAAGGGCGATATCTCGGTCAAATGGTGGTTCCATTCCCAGCTTTCCCAGGAATCTCCATACTGCTTTCCATATTGGACTCTCCAATTTGCAGGCCCACAAGCAGTGTACAAGTGTATCCTTTACCCCACATCCTCACCAACACTTATTGTTGTTCAACTTCATAATGGCTGCCAATCTTACTGGAGTGAGATGGTATCTTAGGGTGGTTTTGATTGCATTTCTCTGACTGCTACAGATGGTGAGCATTTTTTCATGTACTTGTTGATTGATTGTATGTCCTCCTCTGTGAAGTGTCTGTTAAGATCCTTGGCCCATTGTTGATTGGGTTATTTGTTATCTCATTGTTTAATTGTTTTGAGTTCTTTGTATATTCTAGATATTAGGGCTCTATCTGAAGTGTAAGGGGTAAAAATTTGTTCCCAGGATGTAGGCTCTCTATTTAACTCTCTTATTGTTTCTCTTGCTGAGAAAAAAGCTTTTTTAGATTAAGTAAGTCCCATTTGTTTATTCTTTTTATGAACTCTTGGGCTATGGGTGTCCTATTAAGGAATTTGGAGCCCAACCCCACAGTATGTACATCGTAGCCAACTTTTTCTTCTATCAGATGCAGTGTCTCTGATTTTATATCTGGCTCCTTGATCCATTTTGAGTTAACTTTTATGCATTGTGAGAGAAAGGGATTCCGTTTCATTTTGTTGCATATGAATTTCCAATTGTCCCTGCACCATTTGTTGAAGATGCTATCCTTCTTACATTGCATGCTTTTAGGCCCCTTTTCAAATATAAGAATGTTGTAATTTTGTGGATATGTCTCTGTGTCCTCTATTCTGTACCATTGGTCCATTTGCCTGTTTTGATACCAGTACCACTCTGTTTTTGTTACTATTGCTTTGTAGTACAGTTTGAACTCTGGATTCACACTTCCTGCTTAGAATTGCTTTGGCTATTCTGGGTCTTTTGTTGTTCCATATGAAATTCATGATTACTTTATCTATTTCTACAAGAAATGCCATTGGGTTTTTGATTGGCATTGCATTAAACCTGTAGAGAACTTTGGGTAATATCGCCATTTTGATGATGTTATTTCTGCCTATCCATGTACAGGGCATATTTTTCCATCCTCTAACATCTTCTTCTTTCTCTCCCTTTAGGGTTCTGTAGTTTTCATTGTATAAATCTTTCACCTCTTTGGTTAGGTTGATTCAAAAGTTTTTTATTTTCTTTGAGTATACTGTAAATGGAGTGGTTTTCCTCATTTCCATTTCAGAAGATTTGTTGCTGATATACAGGAATGCCTTTGATTTATGCGTGTTGATTTTATATCCTGCCAATTTGCTGAATTCATTTATTAACTCTAGCAGTTTCTTTGTAGACCCTTTTGGGTCTGTTAAATATATTATCATGTCATCCACAAATAGCGATAATTTAAGTTCTTCTTTTCCTATTTTTATGCCTTTAATTTCCTTTGTCTGTATCATTGCTCTGGATAGTATTTCAAGAACTAAATTAAATAGAAGTGGTGATAGAGGGCATCCATGTCTTGTTGCAAATTTTAGAGGGAATGCCTTCAGTTTTTCTCCATTTAGGATGATGCTAGCCTGAGGTTTAGCATATATAGCTATTACCATGTTGAGGTAAGTTCCTGTTATTCCTAGTTTTTATAGAGTTTTAAACAAAAAGGGATGCTGTGCTTTGTAGAATGCTTTTTTTTGCATCTATCGAGATGATCATATGGTTCTTCTCTTTAAGTCTATTGATGTGATGGATTACATTTATTGATTTCCGTATATTGAACCAGCCTTGCATCCCTGGGATGAATCCCTCTTGATCATGAAGCACAATTTTTTTATATGCTTTTGTTTTTTATTTGCCAGGATTTTATTTAGAATTTTTGCATCCAAGTTTATTAGAGATATTGGTCTGAAGTTTTCTTTCTTTGAAGTGTCTTTGTCTGGTTTTGGGATCAGGGTGATGTTGGCCTCATAGAATGAATTTGGAAGAACTCCTTCTTTTTCTATTTTTTGAAATAGCTTGAAAAGTATTGGTATTAATTCATCTTTGAACGTTTTGTAGAACTCTGCTGTATAACCATCTGGTCCAGGGCTTTTTTTAGTTGGTAGTCTTTTGAAGGTTTCTTCTATTTCTTCCTTTGTTATTGGTCTATTTAAATTGTGTGAGTCTTCCGGAGTCAAACTTGGCAGATCATATGACATAAGAAATTTATCAATATCTTCATTATCTTCTGTTTTATTGGAATATGGGGTTTCAAAATACTTTCTAATTATCATCTGAATTTCTGTAGTGTCTGTTGTGATGTTGCCTTTTTTATCCCATGTTAGTAATTTGAGTTCTCTCTCTACTTCTCTTCATTAGCATGGCTAAGGCCCTGTCGATTTAATTTATTTTCAAAGAACCAACTTTTATTTTTTCAATTTTTTTGTTTCAATTTTGTTGATTTCTCCTCTAATTTTAATTATTTCTTGTCTTCTACTACATTTGCTGTTTTGCTTTTTTTTCTAGGTTTTTGAGATGTAGTGTGAGATCATTTATTTGTTGTTTTTTTCTTTTTTTTTTTTGAGGAAAGAATTCCAAGAAATGAATTTCCCTCTTAAAACTGCTTTCATTGTTTTCCATAGAATCCGGTATGTTTTGTCTGTATTGTCATTTGTCTCTAAGAAATTTTTTTATCTCCTCCTTTATGTCTTCTGTAACCCACTGATCATTCAGTAACATATTGTTCATTTTCCATGTGATGTAGAATTTTTTCTTCCTTCTTCAATCATTAATTTCAAGTTTCATTCCATTATGATCAGATATGGTGCATGGTATTATCTCCATACTTTTATATTTAGTAAGAGTTTCCATATAGCATAATATATGGTCTATATTTGAGTAGGATCAATGTGCTGCTGAGAAGAACATGTATCCACTTTATGATGTTTGATATATTCTATATATGTTGGTTAAGTCTAGGTTATTGATTGTGCTATTAAGTTCTATAGTTTCTTAATTCAGATTTTCTCTAGAGGATCTGTCCAATGGCGAGAGTTGTGTGCTGAAGTCACCCGTAATTATTGTGTTATAGCCTATATGACTCTTGAAGTTGAGGAGAGTTTGTTTTATGACTTTGCACCACCATTGTTTGATGCATACAAATTGATAATTGTTATGTCTTGTTGGTTAATGGTGCCTTTTAACAGTATATAGTGTCCTTCTTTATCACTTTTGATTAACTTAGGTTTTAAGTTGATTTTAATCGATATGAGTATGGCCACTCCTTCTTGCTTCCGAGGGCCAACAATGGCTGCAAAGTCTTTCAGAATAAAATCATGTGATTTCCTGGCTGAGATTCCCATTGCACTGTGGAAAGCCACCTTGGGCCTAGATCTCAGTTTCAAAGGGTGACATTCATGCGTGGCCTCCTAAAAACCAACACAATTCATTTCAATACTTCTATGAGGTACGTTCCAGAACTCAGGCTCTAAGGGAAATCACACCAGAGTTCAAGGCCAGGTGGACCAAGTCATCTCTTCCAACCCCCACACAAATGACCACAATTAGAACAAAAAAACTCCCACATGGCCCTCATCTTCGTCCATAAAGACCCTCATCAAAAGTTCTGGATGGAAGTTTTCATGAGGGTCGCAACCAAAGACAGTTTCCAGAATAAGCTCCCTTGCCTCTAATTTCCCTAAAGTCAGGGTGGCCTGGACACCCTTCCTGTAAACCAGGAGTGATCAAAAAGGCCTGCCATTAATTCCGCTCTGTTTCTATAATTTGAGGCTTACTGAATGTCAGGTATAGATTTTTTATGTGATTTGGAGTCATGAGAAAACCCAAGCATATCTGCAGAGCATTGAAGAATTCATTTGACAAAGAGGATCCCTATTCTCACTTGAAGGGGGTCAGGAACCTAACAGAGAAAGGCAAGAATCTTCATCCACAATGACTGCTCTTTTTGCCATTTTGGTTTTGAATGCACACATGGGATCTTTCTTTAGATCCATTAGGTGCTGAGAATCTAAGCCACAGCCTCACACAGGGCCAAGAGGCAGATTCAGACAAATCCCTTTCCAAAGCAATTAAGCAAAGAGCCACAGGTGATGTCCATTTATTTCCATTTGAAAATTTTTTCTTCAGGCTTCACAAAGGGGTGGCCTGAGGCAAAGACCTTCCTGACATTCAGGGCAACAGAACCCTTGATTGGTATACTTAGCTTGAATTATGTTCTGCACCGAGGTCTCAGATAAATCGATATACAATGGCATAGGACCGTGTACCTCGGATGGTTGAATGTAGAAGAGAACATCCAGTAAAAAAGGGATAGTCTGTAGGATTAGGAAGATAGTCAGTAGGTTTAGGAAGAAGAGTGACTCTAGGAGTTGGACCAAAAGTTCTTTAGCAATAGGGTTTCAGTTAGAGAGTGAATGTAAATGTCAGCACATGTGAAGAGACAGTCACAATGATGAAGTGGGAAAAATATGTAGGAAAGCAGATATCAATAGAAAGATTAGGAAATCAGGCAAAGTATAAAGTGAGTGATAGGATTAGACATTTTCAGCAGGCTTGAGGTTGAATATATAATCTTAGGAAGAAACAAATATGTAGTAATCAATAGGATTGACATTTGAGAGCATTAGGCACCCTGGATATGGATGTTTTTAGTAATCCATGGTCACTTTCCATTTAGGCTTTGGTACAATCATATGTGTGACCTTTGAATTTTGTGTCCAGAATACTACCGTGATAAATTGTATATGTAGATAAGGTGACATGAGTATTTCTTCCACCATTATGGGGAGTAATATTCTGGAAACTTATAAATTAGTACTGGTGATACAAATAGGTGTACCTTGTGTTGATGATTATTGAGATGTTGCATGAATAGACCATATTGTGATAAAGTATATAACTAGTTCCAACTTTAAATAATTGATTGAGTTTGCATCTGAAAATATATTGGAAATCTTATATTGATATATATACAATCATTCCAACCAGTTATATATGTAATGGTAATATTAGGGTTACGGTTTATCGTGAAGGGTGAGTATTGCTTCAAAAATGATTATGGAATCAAAAATAATGTGTTTAGAAAGAAGTCTAGTGAAAAGACCAGTAAAGAAACATGGAGGAATACATGTGTTCTTAAGTAGTAAGTAAATGAATGTGAACCAAATGCCTATAATTTTGTGAAGTTGTGGATGAAAAAATATATCCTATGATGTCCATAAACAGATAAAATAGTAATATACCAGTGTTGAATAAAAATGAACTTCAAAATACACATCATGTCCCAAAGCAATCTACTTGCATTGATGTTAAACTGGGTCAGGTACTGTAGAAATATTAGGATTTGTATGCACCACCTACTGAACTTAGTTTTCAGTAGTAGGAAACAAATATGTATTACAGGAATATAAATATTGCTGAAAATAATCTTGTAAAGATTGGAATTTGAACCCACATACATGAATATAAATGAATTTAGGGAGTGTATAATAAGACACATATTTTTCATATTTTTTTAAAATCTGGAGAAAAAAAAATATATATATATATATACATATATATAATATACACATATATATTTTTTCCAGATTTAAAAAAAATACACAAACACACACACACACACACACATGCACACATACACACACACACACACATTAATATTTAGCAATATATATGCCAATCGAAATTCATCATGAAATATAATTCATCCACATATCCAAAAATATTCATTTTACTGAACATGGATTTATGTATAGTGTTTTTCACTAGGAAGCTCACCCATAGGTTGAATTTTCAGTTCCATCATTATTTAGGGAGAGTCATCTGTTCTCACAATTTTATATTCCAAAGTCAGGGAGCTCAAAAGAATGTCCGTGTGATACCAGGTAGGATATTATATATATGCATAAAAAAATACATGTGCTGAATAGGATACAGAGAAAGGGAGACAGGAATTTATATATGTGATAATTTTAAAAAATCATGGAGAAATATTACAATGAAAAGTTGACTAGATTTAAAACACATACTCTTGATAATGCAGAAGGCAAATAGAAGTATACACCATGCTTCCTATGAAAGGCCTGTATTTCTATTCGGTTAGGTTTCTTTCTCTCCATGATATTAGGATTAATATCATGGAGAGAAAGTAGGGTATGGGTTAGTGTCAGGGATTCAGTATTTCAAATGGAAAAAAGGAAAA
This sequence comes from Callospermophilus lateralis, assembly GCF_048772815.1. NCBI lineage: Eukaryota > Metazoa > Chordata > Mammalia > Rodentia > Sciuridae > Callospermophilus > Callospermophilus lateralis. Next base: position 130,684 of record NW_027512685.1, on the reverse strand, counting down.
TTAATCTAATGTGTATGCAAAAATGTGATACACATAAATCTTCCCTCTCTCATCCAGAACAATGCCTTAACATAACCATCGCTAAAAGTAAGACACAATTAGAGGAGAGGAGTTAGAAAATCTGTGAATTTATGTGGAATGGAAAATGCTCAGGAGTTCACAACACTGGAGGTGGTAGAACAGTTTCCAAAAGTAAGGGAGAGGGTAAACAATCCAGAAACATGGAGCTGTGCTGGCCTAAAGACTTCTTGAGAAACTTCCTCTGAGGTTGGGAACAAGAAATATATGTAATTGTCAGGAGATTTAGCTTCGTTTGTAGTGACACCATGAAATCTGGGTCTGCATCTATGTTACCTGGAGAACATGGTTTCTTATTTTCCAATGATCATGAGGCAGCGGTGCTGAATTCTCTCTTTGTAGGTAAACTGAGGCCACTGGGCTGAAGTGTCTCCCATGTGGACTGTGAAGCCATTTGGTGATCCTCCACTTTCCAGGGTGTTTCTTACTGCTGCACTGGGAGTTTGGTACTTGCTTCACGAAATACAAGGAGTTCAACTGGGATAAAAATGCTGGAGGAGTTCTGTCATGTGTGGTTTGTCAGGGTCGTGAAGAGAATGTACGAACCAGGCTTCTATCCTACATAGCTTTCCCCTTGACTATAGCAACCTGATTCTGAACATTGCCCTGAAACCTCTCCATATGACAAGATGCCTTTACATATAAAGGTCTGCTGCCTGCACCATGTCAGTCGCAAGTGTTTCAAAGCCAATGGAAGATCCAGGTGGTCCTACCAAAAATATTTATTTACACACCTACAGTCCACTTCTCTACGCCCACTACTCAGCAGGCTCCAAATTACTGGCATCTCTGTTCTACACCATTTTCACGAAACCCAGTCAATCAAGGCACTCTTTGGTACACTCATGATCAGCAAAAGGAAATCCAAAGTTTATCCAGTGCCACCTGGTCATGGGAATTTCAGAAATTTCATGGTATTAATCTAGTCATATTTCAAAAATGAAGTTAGAGGCACTGTGGGTTTCAATTAATTCAGGAACCATTAAATGGTGAGGAAGCTCATTTCAATGAAAGCTCTGGAGAACACTCACAGAAAAGCCTTCCAAAAGACTGGCAAAAAGGTCACATGAATCCAGACACATCGTGGTCTACAATGTGAGGTCCATATGTGTTTGGACTCTCAACTAGGGCTGCCAAGTCTTCAAGAAGTAAATCATGTGATATCCTGGCTCAGAATCCCCGAGCTCCATGGAAAGCCATCCTGGGCCTAGATCTCAGATTCCAAAGGCGATTCTCACGCGTGGCCTAGTAAAATCCCAAGAGAATTCACGGCAATACTTCTCTGAGGTCAGATCCAGAACTCATTCTTTAAGGGGAATCACACCAGAGTTCAAGCAAAGGTGATCCCAGTCATCTCTTCCAACTACCACACAAATTACCACAATTAAAACAATAACACTCCCATATGGCCCTCATCTTCTTCCATATTGACACTCATCATAATTTGGCTGGATGTTTAAATGAGGGGCGCAGACAAAGACAGTGTCCAAAATAAGCTCCTTTGACCCTCATTTGCCTAAAGTCAAGGTGGCCTGGACACCCATCCTGTGAACCAGGAGTGATCAAATAGGCCTGCCATTAATACCGCTCCAATTCTCCAATTTGAGGCCTACTGACTGTGGGGTTTAGATTCTTTATGTGAATTTTAGTCATGATAAAACCAAACACCTATGGGCTAGCCTCTGCAGGTTTTGAAGAACTCATTTGACCCAAAGGATCCCTATTTTCACTTGATGGAGTTCAGGAACCTTACAGAGGAAGTCAAGAGACTTCATCCCAATGACTGCTCTTTTGGCCATTTTTCATTTGGATGCAAACATGGGAACTTTCTTTAGATCCATCAGGTGCTGAGAATCTAAGTCACAGCCACACACAGGGCCAGGGGGCTGATTCAGACACATCCCTTTTCAAAGCACTTAAGAAAATAGCCACAGGTATGCCCAATCATTTCCATTTGAAAACTGTTTTCTTCAGGCTTCAAAAAGGGGTGGCCAGAGGCAAAGACCTTCCTGACATTCAGGGCAACAGAACAATTGGTAAGCAAAAGGCCCAAAGCAGGGTTTCTCCACTGAGACTTTCCTGGTCACACTGATATCTGAGTTTTCTGAGATGCTCCCCATTCCCTACAGCTATCCAGTACATTGTTATGTCACAGAGCTTTGAGGTGGTAAATATCTTGGACACAAAACCATAGGCCTATTCTTGAGATTGGCCGGAATTCAGTAAGAAAACAGGAACTTAGGAAGATAGCAGGTGTTGCACATCAATAAGGCAAGCTACAGTCCATTCATAAATGGTGCAATATGAATGCTGAGAAGCTTTCTACTAGACAAGACACATCCATTCATGAATTCTCTTTTCTAATGTCTACAACCACGGACACAGTGAGATACACAGACAGAGAAACACTCGCCATGTTAAACGACTTACTAGAAACAGTCCACTTCCAACGAAACAAACTGACTTTCCTACCTATTCTCAGAAAATGAGACAAAACCACAAACCCACAACCACACCCACAAAGGAACCTTCTTCCCCCAAGTAGGTCTTTGACTATCCGGAGTGTCCTCTGACTTGTAGGCCATAATATGTTCCCCCAAAATAGCCTGTCCTGTCTCAGATCTGGTCTCCTTGGCAAACTCTGTGAACTTCTCAGGAGCCAATGGTGAGCCACTAACTGCTTTCTCAAGAAAAGCAATGCTTCCGAGCTTTCCTGGCATTTGTTCTTCTCACGTCTGAAGGTACCAAGAAAGACTGACTGTCCTTGGTAAATTCAAATAAGTGAGACCACAGGGATGGGGACTGGGACTGGCTCTGTGTGCCTGGCTTCCTGGATCCAAAGTTCAGAAAGTTCCATCACCAAGGAAGTGAGGTGAGGTCATTTCCTTCCTGAACTGAATGAGGTCCCTGTCTTGGCAACCACTTTGTCTTAACTGTTGCTTCCAAGGGTCCCATGAGATTGAGGCTGCCCCTACTTCCTGTGACACTTTCACAAGTTAGAATGGTATATCAACCATAGGCACCCAGGAATAGATCTCCACACAGGCCTGTTTTGGTCCACGTTCTCTACATTAAGAAGAGAATCTGATTCAGACACAACCTTTTATCCTGACCGGGTTGTTTGCCATGGAAGATGACTTTTGCTCTCTCAGGTCCTTCATAGCTGCCTACATCTTCTCCAGGGATCATTTCTGCATGGGCCTTTGAGGTTCTCAGCAGGTGGAAGTTTCCCTACATTTCTTTATTGTAAAATCAACTCTTTCCCTGCTCTTCTATAAAGTTAGATTGAGGGAACAGTGTATGATTATGGTTAAAAACATGTTTGATTTGGGTTAGAAATCATTGTGCTGGATGAATAATGGTATTGGGAACTTGCTATGTGTATAAGAATATATAGGTGTAATATATGTATGAAAAAAGAAATCTAAGTATGATTTGAAGGCCAGAAGGGCATTGGGCCCTTGATTGGGATACGCAGCATTGAATTACGTTCTGCAGAGATGTCTCAGATAAATCGATATACAATGGCATAGGTCCTTGTACCTTGCATGAATTAATGTAGAAGGAACATCCAGTCAAAAAGGGATAGTCGGTAGTGAAAGGTTAATAAATTAGGTACTTGTAATTTCCTGTTTTTCTGTATGCTTAACAAAACACTGTTGAAATCTTGAGAAATGTTTGCTAATCTTGTTCTAGAATGTACTGTTCCCAACTGCCAAACTGCAGAATGTACTACCTCACTCGGTGTCACGCGAACTGCCCACTCACCCTTACACATCAGTAAACTTCCCTCCCTTCCCTCTCCAAGAAATGTATGTAAGCTCTGCATAAGCTGTTCTCAGAGCTCTCTGATCTATTTAAGTTAGCTGTGAGCCGCAGCAAGCTGGACCCAAAAAAAACCCTTTGCTGTTGCATGAGACAGTCTCTTGGTAGTCTCTTCCTCCGACACTAGCCTGACATTTACATATTGAGGTTCCACCGAGTTCTGGCAGTGGCGGATGAGAGACCCCCAACGGGCTCCTCTCGGAGCAAGTAAGGCGCCTCTTTCTGGTTTCAGGTGTCATGTTAGGGCTTGGCAAAATTGCTGGCGATGAAGAGCCTGGGGTCTCTCCGACGGTGGCTGAGAGACGTGTCACAGAGACATAGGGCACCTCCCTGGGGGACCCTGCAGAGGACTCGGAGAATGAAGGAACAATTGCTTCATCGACTCAGTGATATTTTGTTTTAGATTAGGTATTGCCATCCTATCGGGTTTTGCCGGCTACGCATTCCTGGTCTCAGTGTTGGATGTCCATTGCCTGTCTTTATGGTCTTGTCTTATCTGTGTCATGTGTCTTTGCTTTTACTGTTTGTGTACCTTTCATTATGGGACAGAGCACTTCAATGCCTCTGTCCCTGACCCTTGATCACTGAACCAAAGTCCGCTTAAGGGCTCAGTATCTTTCTTTTTTTAGTAAAACGCTAGACCTGGCAGACTCTCTGTGCCTCAGAATGGCCCATTTTGGAGTCGTATGGCCCCTAGAAATATCTTTCTACTTCCCACTAATTTAAAAAGTCAGAGATATTGTCTTTCAGCCAGGGCCACATAGCCATCCTGATCAACAACCATATATCTTAACTTTGCCGACCTCTGCAAATCTCCTCCTCCATGGGTGAAGCCTTTCCTTGCCCATGCCTCTGCTCCTACTCCTTCCCCCATGATCTCTCAAACCCTCACCTCTTCCACCTCCTCCACCCTCTGTTCTCCCTGAGTCACAAGATTTGACTCCACTGGACTCTTCTTCCCCTCCTTATCCACTGCCCTCGTCCCCTAACACACAACACACTCTAAGTGATTCCCCTGCTTCTGACTAAGCCTCTCTACCATTGGAGGAACCTAAGCCAGTAATAGGATCTGATAATGGACCAATGTTCATGGCCCAGGTAAGTCAGGGGTTAGCCAGGAACCTGGGGATTAATTGGAAGTTATATTGTGCTTATAGACCCCAGAGTTCAGGACAAGTAGAAAGAATGAATAGAACAATTAAAGAGACCTTAACGAAATTAAGCTTAGAGACCAGCATAAAAGATTGGACTATGCTCCTGACTTATGCAATGTTTCATGCAAGAAAAAATCCTTCTGTTTCATTGAGTAGCCTTACCCCCTGAGAAATTCTCTATGGTGGCCCTCGTCCAGTAAGGGTCCTAAGCCCAACTGTAAGACCTAAGGATCCATTTCACACTCTCTTGGTTGACAGACTTAAAGCTCTTGAAAGAACTCAGTGATACCTGTGAAAATAGCTGGCCACTGCCTACCAAACTGTGTACCAGGGGATTCCACATCCATATCAAATAAGAGACTTCATGTATGTAAGATGACATCAGGTGTCATCCCTGGAACCCTGCTGAAAAGGACCATACCAGGTGCTACTTATAACACCTACAGTGGTAAAGGTATACAGAATCACTTCCTGGATCCATGCCTCTCATCTCAAGCCTGCTCCTTGTCCAGAATCTTTCTGGAAACTGAAAAAGACTGGTAACAGTTTCAAATTGTGTATTCGCCATGTGGATAAGGTTATATACTCTCCCCTTGGCCACAAGTAGTCCTAACCCTCATCAGCCTGTTAAGCAGCGATGGCTGATCACAAATCCTACTGGAAAAGAGTATAATCTATCTCGCATACAGCCCCCTTAGGGACCTGGTGGCCATCTCTCCACCCAGACATTTGTCAGCTGGCCATAGGTCTTTTTTATTGGGATATCCCTGATGAAGAAAATCCCACTAAAATACCATTAAATCTCTTCCGTACCATAGATAATGGAAACAAACATTATGGATGTAGGGACACGCGAGCCAGATGCGGTTGGCTAGCCTAGATTACTATGTTTGCCCGGCAAACTATCAAAGCCACAAACAGTAACGGCTGTGTGGGGGAAAAGCCGACTTCTTCTGTATTTCATGGAGATGTGATCATACAGGGGCTGCCTGATGGAACCCCAATACTTCATCAAATTCAGTACACAGCATTGGCCATATTACCAAGTAGAAAACAGAAAAAGGATGGCCCCCAGAGGGGTCTCTAGATCCTCAAATTTTGCGTGACCTTTTTAACTTCTGCAAGTGCTCAAAAGGGTGAAAGGAGATTCCCCTATGTGGAAGCCTTTTCCCTCCTTCACTCACATCCTGAACTATGCTTCTCCAATAGATTTTTATCCTCAGCCTTCTGCTCCAGACTCTCTGCTGTCACTCCCACCTCAGCAACCTGATTTCTCCCCTCCAATTACTAGATCAGAAACCCAAACCTCCACCAGTTCTCAGACAATTGCCCACTAGTGAGGTAGCAGGTACTGAGGTACCCCTCCACCGACTCATTCCTCTCTTCTCCTGTCAGTGCCCTCACCGGGTCCCACCAGGTCCTCTTTCCAGCTAACCCAAAGCTCAAACGAGCTGAGGAGAGCTCTCAGACCCTTATCCAAGATGTAACATAAATGGCCATTAAAGTTGCTTTGTCATCACTGAAAACAGGTTACTAAAATTTAAAGTCCCTCACAGAATTTTGGGATACTCACTCCCGTTTTCTGCTCTGCTCTACCTGTTCTACTGCTGAAGTTTTGTTGCTAGGAAATTCCCAAACCCCTTTCCAATTATTCTTTTACATCTCTCTTTTTCCTCATTCTCAGATCCTCAGAGCTTCTCTCAGCCCCACCTTCCCCGTATTCCCCCTCTGTACCAGGCCCACAGAAAAGTCTTAAATGTCCTTCTCCAGAAGTCTTCACCATGGCTGAATTTAGAAATTTCAGCATAGAGTTTCTATAAAGAGTTCAATGTAGATAAACTTTATCTTTTTGTATTGCCCTGTTCTACTTGGCCACTGGCTAAAAAACTCAGTACTTCTAAGCTAGACAACCCCTAACTTGTTTTTCACAAAATATGTGAACAAGGCCTCTGGCCTTCAGCTGGGGCTTCACAGAAATGGCTACATTTCTAAGATAAAGAAATTACCAAATAGGCTCCGTTGTAACAGCTGGCAGGGGGAAAATAAGAAAGGGAATAAAAAGCTCTCCCCCTCCCATGTGTCCTTGAAAATTTAACTTGCCCAGAACAGAGGAAAAATCAGAAACAAATACTGCTTTTTTGAACTTCTGCAGACTGTAAACTTCTGAGCCCCATCCTTATATGCTGGGTACAAAATTCTGAAACTACCTAAACTTGAGTTTCAGGGGATTAATTGATTACAACAGAAGCAATGCCCTCTGAATCCGGTTGCAACAAAGTAGGACTGTTTCCCTGTCTTCAGTGCTATCTTAGTTGCCTTGCCTTGTCTGTCCCTACAACAGCATAATTCTATACACTTAAACATTGTTTATGTTTTCATGAAATGGTCAACAGATGGGATTAATTTTGAAATGGTGCAGATGTTTCCCAGAGTGCTCTATCATGATGCAGGTTCGTTTGAAGATCAAATGGGGGGGGCATACAACCGGTTCCACTGGGAACATGTATCGCTCACTTTAGCCATCCTATTATGAATAGGAGTTGCTGCACGGGTGGGCACAGGAGCCACTGCCATTGTCCATGGGACACAACAAATGACCCAATTAGAAGCAGCAATAGAGCAAAACTAAAATATTAGAAACCCCCATCAGAGCTTTTCATGAATCTTTAACCTCTCTCTCTGAAGTTGTTTTACAGAACAGTTGAGGGTTGGACCTCCTCTTTGTTAGAGAAGGGCGCCTTTGTGATGCTTTGAGGGAAGAATGTTGTTTTTACGTTGACCATACTGGAGTTGTAATAAAATCTATGAGTAAATTTAAAAGACACCTTGAAGAGCATCAACAAGAGAGAGAGGCCCAAAAAGGGTGGCTTGAGTCTTGGTTCACACACTCCTCCTGGTTAACTACGTTTTTATCAACCTGGCAGGTCCAATAATAATCCTCATATTATTGCTAACTATAAAACCCTGTTTGCTCAACCGTGTAATTTCTTTTCTCCAGGCTCAAATTGGACGAGTTAAACTTATGGTAATACCCCACTAGCAGACATAGAATGTGACACCCTCCAATGATCATTTTTATGATTAAAAGTAGCCAGAAGAAGAAGTGGGGAATTAAAGGTTAATAAAATAGGTACATGTCACTTCTTGTTTTTCTGTTTGCTTAACAAAACACTGTTGAAATTTGAGAAATGCTTCCAAATCTTGTTCCCAGCATGTTCTGTCCCCAACTGCGCAACTGCAGAATGTACTCCCTCACCCAGTTGCACGCAAACCACCCACTCGCCCTGACCCATCAATAAAATTCCCTCCCTGCCCTCTCCAGGGAAAGTATATAAGCTCTACTTAAGCTATTCTCAGGGCTATCTGCTCGATTCAAGTGATCTCTGAGCCCCAGCATGCTGGACACCCAAAAAACCCTTTGATGTTGCATGAGATAGTCTGTTGGTTGTCTCCTCCTCTGAAGCTCACCCCACATTTACTTGGATGATTGAATGTAGAAGAGAACATCCAGTCAAAAAGGGATAGTCTATAGCATTAGGAAGATAGTCAGTACTTTTAGGAAGAAGGGTGAGTATAGGAATTGGAAAAAAAGTTCTTTAGCAATAGGGTTTCGATTAGAGAGTGAATGTAAATGTCAGCACAGGTGAAGAGTCAGTCACAATGATGAACTGGGGAAAATATGTAGGAAAGCAGATATCAATAGAGACATTACGAAAACAGGCAAAGTATAAAGTGAGTGATAGGATTAGATATTTTGAACAGGGTTGAGTTTACATATATAATCTTAGGAAGAAACAAATATGTAGTCACAAATAGGATTGACATTTGAGATCATTAGGCAAATTTCAGGTGGATGAATATTTCTCAGAATAATCTTGTGAATAGTTGATTATAAATCCACATACATAAACATGAATGAATTTAGGGAGTGTATATAAGACACATATATTTCATATTTTGAAAAATCTGGAGAGTGTATATATATATATATATATATATATATATATATATATATATATATACAAAACACACACACAGACAAAAAATTAGCAATATATATGTCAATCAAAATTCATTATAAAATATACATCATCCAGAGATCTAAAAATATTAATTTTACTGAACATGGATTTATGTATAATGCTGTTCAACTAGCAAGCTCACCCATAGGTTGAATATCCAATTCCAACAAGTTTAGTAGGAGTGATCTCTTCTAACAATTTGTATCTGCCAAGTCAGCCACCTCACAAGAATGTACGTGTGGTACCAGGTAGGAATCTATATGTGCATATAAGAATACAGAGAAAGGGAGACAGGAATTCACATATTTGTTAACCTTAAAAATACATGGACAACTATTTCAACAACAAATCGACTAGATTCATAACTCCAACTCTGTATCATGCAAAAGGCAAGTCCAACAATACACCAGGCCTACTCTGAACTGCTTGTATTTCTATTCTGTTTGGGTTAGTTTTCTCCATCATATTAGAATTAGTAGTCAGAGTCTGGTCGGGTATGGGTTAGAGTCAGGGATTCAGTATTTTGAATGGAAAATAGAAAACTGAATCCAATGTGTATGCAAATATATGCTACAGAAAATTCTTCCCACTCTCCTCCAGAACAATGCCTTGACATTACCTTCGCCCCAAGTAAGACACAATTAGAGGAGAAGAGTTAGAAAATCTGTGAATACCTATCAGGAATGGAAAATGCTCCAGATTTCACATCTTTGGAGGTGGTAGAGGAGTTTCCAAAAGTAAGGGACAGGGTAAACACTCCACAAACATGGAGCTCTGCTGGCCTAAAGACTTTTTGAGAACCTGCCTTTGAGGTTGGGCACTTAAAATATATGTTGTTTTCATTAGCTTTAGCTTTATTTGTAGTGAGACAATCAAAGCTCGATCTGCTTCTATGTGACCTGGAGGACATGGTTATTTATTTTTCAATAAAAATGAGGCAGCAGTGCTGAATTCTCTCTTTGTAGGTAAACTGTGGCCACTGAGGGCTAAGTGTCTCCCCGTGTGGACTGTGACACAACTTGGTCATCCTCCAATTATCGTCGTGTTTTTTGCTGCTGCACTGGGAGTTTGGTATTTGCTTCATGAAATACAATGAGTTCAAATGGGAGACAGTGCTGAAGGGAGTTCTGTCAGCTGTGGTGGGCATGGTCTCCAGGAGAATGCACCAACCAGGGTTCTATCCCACGTAGCTTGCCCCCTTGACAATAGCAACATGATTCTGAACATTGCCCTAAAACCTCTCCATATAAAAATATGCCTTTACGTATATGGGTCTGATGGCTGCAACATGTCAGTCTCAAGCCATTTGGAAGCCAACGGAAGATCCACATGGCCCAACCACAGATGTTTTATCACTCACTTGCATAACACTTCTCTAGGCCCACTACTCACCAGGCTCCTACTTACTAGCATGTCTGTTCTACACCATTTTCATGAAACCCAGTCAATCAAGGCCCTGTCTGGTATATTCATGATCATCAACAGGACATCAAAGGTTCTCCAGTGACATCTGGTCATGGGAATTTTAAAAAATTCATGGTAATTATCTAGCAATTTTTCATGGATGAAGTTGGAGGCACTGTGGGTTTCAATTCATTCAGGAACCCTTAAAGGGTTAGGAAACTATTTTCAGGCAAAGCTCTGGAGTACTCTCACATGCAAGGCTACCCAATGAGTGGCCAAAAAGTCACATGAAGCGAGGCCAATTGAGGTCTATAAAGCGAGGTCCATGTGGGTTTTGAATCTCTATAATGCATGCCAAGTCTTTCAGAAGAAAATCATGTAATATCCTGGCTGAGATTCGCAGTGTTCTGTGGAAAGACAACCTGTGCCTAGATCTCAGGTTCCAATGGCAACTTCATGCCTGGGCTCCTAAAATCCCAACACAATTCATGGCAATACTTCTCTCAGGTCAGTTTCAGAACTCAGTCTATAAGGAGAATCACACCAGAGTTCAAGTCCAGGTGGACCCAGACAACTCTTCCAACCGCTACTCAAATGAAAACAATTAAAACCAGAATACTCCCTCATGGCCCTATTCTTCTTCCATATAGACACTAATCATAACCTCTTCCTGGAGTTTTCCATGAGTTGTGCAGCCAAAGAAAATGTCCAAAATAAGCTTCTTGCACCTCTTTTGCCTAACTTCAGAGTGGCCTGGGCACCCTTCCTGTGAACCTGGAGTGATCAAATAGGCCTGCCCTTAATACTGCTCCGCTTATCCAATTTGCGGCTCTCTGACTGTGGGGTCTAGATTCTTTATGTGAATTGGAGTCATGAGAAAAGCCAAGACAGTGTCCAAAATCAGCTCGCTTTTTCCTCATTTGCCTAAAGTCAGGGTGGCCTGGACCCCGTTTCTGTGAACCAGGAGTGATCAAATTAGCCTGCCGTTAATACTTCTGTGTTTCTCCAATTTGAGGCCTACTGATTTCAGGTATCAATTTCTTATGTGATTTGGAGTTACTCGAAAACCCAAGCACCTCTGCAGGGAATTGAAGAACTCATTTGACCCAAAGAATCCCTATTCTCACTTGATGGAGTTCAGGAACCTAACAGAGGAAGGCAAGAGACTTCATCCATAATGAATGATTTTTTTGCCATTATGGTTTTGGATGCACACATGGGATCATTCTTTAGATGCATCAGGTGCTGAGAATCTAACTCAAAGCCACACACATGGCCAAGAGACTAATTCAGACACATCCCTTCCCAAAGCAAGTAAGCAAAGAGCCACAGGTGATGCCATTCATTTCCATTTGAAAACTGTTTACTTCAGGCTTCACAAAGGGGTGGATTGAGGCAAAGAACTTCCTGACATTCAGTGAAAAACAACAATAAGTAAGCAAAAGGCCCAAAGCAGGGTTTCTCCACTGAGACTTTCCTGGTCACACTGATATCTGAGTTTTCTGAGATGCTCGCAATTCTCTTCAGCTATCCAGTACATGGCCATGTCACAGAGTTGGAGGTGGTACATATTTTGAACACAAATCCATGAGCCTATTCTAGAGAGTGGCCAGAATTCAGGAAGAAAACAGCAACTTAGAAAGATAGCAGGTGTTGCACATCGACAAGACAAGCTGCACTCCATTCATATATTGGGCAGGTTGAAATAAGGGAAGATTTACACTTGACAGGACACATCCATTAATGCATTCTCTTTTCCAATGTCTACAACAATGGACACAGTGGGATACACAAACATAGAAACACTCACCTTGTGAAACAACTTACTAGAAACTGTCCACTCCAAACCAAACCGCCTTTCCCATCTATTCTCAGAACATGAGACAAAACAATAAACCCACACACACTCCCACAAAGGCACCTCCTTCACCCAAGTAGGTCTGTGACTATCCAGAGTGTCCTCTGACTGGTGGGCCATACTATGTTCCCCTGAAATGGTCTGTCTTCTCTCAGATCTGGTTTCCTTGGCCAACTCTGTGCAGTTTTCAGGAGCCAGTGGTGAACCACTATCTGCTCTCTCAGGAAAGGTCCATCTTCAGAGCTTTCCTGGCATTTGGCCATCCTCACATCATTAGGTACCAAGAAAACTGACTCTGTCCTTGGTAAATCCAAACAAGTGAGCCCACTGGGACTGGGACTGGGACTGCCTCTTGGTGCCTGGCTTTTTGGATACCAAGTTCAGACAGTTCCATTACCAAGGAAATGAGGTATGTCACTTTCTTTGGAACTGAATGAGGTCACTGCCTTGGCAACGACTTTGTCCTAACACTTGCTTCCAAAGGTCCCATGAGATGGAGCCTTCCCCTACTTCTTGTGACACTTTCACAAGGTAGTATGGTATATCAACCATTGGCAACCAGGAACAGCTCTCCACACAGGCCTGGTTTGGTCCATCTTCTCTACAATAAGAAGAGAGAGGCTGATTCATACATATCCCTTCATCCTGACCAGGTTGTTTGCCATGGAAGATGACTTTTGCTCTCTCAGGTCCTTCATACCTGCCTACAACTTCTCCAGGTATCATTTCTGCATGGACCTTTGAAGTTCTCAGCAGGTGGAAGGTCCCCAAGTTTCCTGTATTGTAAAAACCACTCTGTCCCTGCTCTTCTGTAATATGAGATTGAGGGAACAGAGTATGTTTAGGGTTAATAACAGGTTTGATTTGGGTTACGAATCATTCTGTGCGATGAATAATGCTATTGGGAACCTGCGATATTTACAAGAATATAGAGGTGAAATATAAGTATGAAAACAGAAATCTAGTTATGATTTGAAGCCCAGAAGGATATTGGGCCCTTGATTGGGATACTTAGCTTTGAATTATGCTCTGCAAAATTGTCTCAGATAATTCGATATACAATGGCATAGGACATTTTATTGAATGTAGAAGAGAACATCCAGTCAAAAAGGGATAGTCGGTAGGATTAGGAAGATAGTCAGTAGGTTTAGAAAGAAGAGTGAGTATAGGATTTGGACCTAAAGTTCTTTAGCAATACGGTTTCGATTATAGAGTGAATGTAAATGTCAGCACATATGAAGTGTCAGTCACTAGGATCAACTTGGGAAAATTTGTTGAAAAGCAGATATCAATAGAAACATTATGAAATCAGGCAAAGTATAAAGTGAGTGATAGGATTAGACATTTCCAACAGGGTTGAGTTTGAATATATAAATTAGGAAGAAACAAATATGTAGTCACCAATAGGATTGACAATTGACAGCATTAGGCAACCTGGACATGGATGTTTTTAGTAATTCATGTACACTTTACATTTAGGCTTTGGTACAATCATAAATGTGACCTTTACATTTTTTTGTCCAGAATATTACTTTGATAAAATGTATATGTACATCAGGTGACATGAGTATGTCTTCCACCATTTCTGCAAGCAATATATTGAAGATGTAAAATTAGAATCGGGGGTACAAAGAGGTGTACCCTGTGTCTATGAATATAGAGATAAAGAATGAATAGACCATAATGTGAATGAATAATATAACTTTTTTCAACTTTAAAAAATGAATTGATCTAATATCTGAAAAATCACAGGAAATCGTATATTGATATACAATCATTCATTCCAAGCAGTTATACATCTAATGGTAATATTCGTGTTTTGGTTTATCATGAAGAGTGTGTGAGTTTTGCTTCAAAAGTGACTATGGAAATAATGTGTTTGGAAAGAAGACTCATGAAAATACCAGTAAAGAAACCCTGACAATACATGTGTTCTGAAGCAAAAAGTGATTAAATTTGAAACAAATGCCTACAAATTTGTGAACTTGTGGATGAAATGTATATCCTATGATGTGCAAAAACTGAAGAAATAATAATGTAAAAGTGTCGAATACAAATGAATAAAGAATTACATATCATGTCCCATTGGAATCTACTTGCATTGATGTTAGACTGGGTCAGTTACTGTAGAATAATTAGGATTTGTATGCATCATTCCCTGAAGTTAGTTTTCAGTACTAGGAAACAAATATGTATTTCAGGTGGATGAATATTTCTGAGAATAATCTTGTGAAAAGTTGATTAAAAATCCACATACATGAACATAAATGAATTTAGAGAGTGTATATTAGACACATATATTTCATATTTTGAAAAATCTGGAGAGTGTACACACACACACACACACACACACACACACAAAACACTCACAGATATTAAAAAGTAGCAATATAAATGCCAATCGAAATTCATCAGTAAATATATATCATCCACAGATGCAAAAATATTTATTTTACTGAACATGAGTTTACGTATAATGTTGTTCTACTAGGACGCTCCCTATAGGTTGAATTTTCAGTTCCAACAGCATTTAGGAGGAGTGATCTCTTCTCACAATTTGTATCTGCCAAGTCAGCCACCTCACAAAGATGTACGTGTGATACCTGGTAGGATTCTATATATGCATATAAATATACAAGTGTGAATAGGCTAAAGAGAAAGGGAAACATAAATTCTCATATTTGTTAACTTTAAAAACACATGGAGATCTTTTTCTATTAAACATTGACTAGATTTATAACTCCTACCTTGTATAATGCAAAATGCAAGTCCAACTATACAACATGCCTCCAATGAACTGCTTGTATTTCTATAGGTTTGTGTTATTTTTCTCTATCATATTAGGATGAGTTGTCTGAGTCTAGTATGTATGGGTTAGTGTCAGGGATTCAGTATTTCAAAAGGAAAATTGGAAATTGAATCCAATTTGTATGCAAATATATGCTGCACAAATATCCTCCCACTCTCATCCAGAACAATGCCTTGAAATTACCTTCACCCCAAGTAAGACACAGTTAGAGGAGAATAGATAGAAAATCAGTGAATACATATCTGGAATGGAAAATGCTCAGGAGTTCACAACCTTGGAGGTTGTAGAGGAGTTTCCAAAAGTAAGGGACAGGGTAAACACTCCACAAACATGGAGCTCTGCTGGCCTAAAAACTTTTAGAGCAACTGCCTCTGAGTTTGGGAACGTGAAAAATATGTTGTTGTCAGGAGAATTGGCTTCCTTTGTAGTGAGACCATCAAACTGGGTCTGCCTCTATGTGACGTGGAGGACATGGTATCTTATTTTCCAATGAACATGAGGTAGCAGTGTTGATTTTCTTCTTTTTAGGTAAACTGTGGCCTCTGGGGGCTAAGTGTCTCCCCGTTGGACTGTGAAGCCATTTGGTCCTCCTCCACTTTTTGTGGGGTTTTTGCTGCTGAACTGGGAGTTTGGTATTTGCTTCATGAAATTCAAGGAGTTCAACTGAGACACAGTGCTGGAGGGAGTTCTGTCATGTGTGGTGGTTCAGAGTCTGCAGAAGAATGCACCAACCACGCTTCTATCCCTCAAAGCTTGCCACATTGCATCCTTGTCCATAGCAACCTGATTCGGAACATTGCCCTGAATCCTCTACATATAACAACATGCCTTTAATTACAAGGGTCTGCTGGCTGCTTCATGTAATCCACAAGCCATTTGGAAATCAATGGAAGATCCACATTGCTCCAACACAGATGTTTTATCACACTCCTGCCCACCACAGCTCTAGGCCCACTTCTCAGTAGGCTGCAACTTTCTGGCACCTCTGTTCTACACAATTTTCATAAAACCCAGTCAAGCAAGGCACTGTCTGGTACATCCATGATCAGCAACAGGACATCCAAAGACTCTCCAGTGCCACCTGGTCATGGGAATTTCAAAAATTTCATGGTATTTATTTAGACATTTTTCAAGGATGAAGTTGGAGGCACTGTGGGTTTCAATTTATTCAGGAACCAGTAAATGGTGAGCAAGATTATTTCAATGAAAGCTCTGGAGAACCCTCATAGGCAAGGCTTCCCAAAGAATGGCCAAAAGGTCACATTAAGCCAGGCCCATTAAGGTCTACAATATGAGGTCCATGTGTGTTTTCACTCTCAACTATGGCTGCCAAGTCTTTCGAATGAAATCATTTGTTATCTTGGCTGAAATTCCCAGTGCTCTGTGGAAAGCCACTCTGGGGCTAGATCTCAGTTTCCAAGGGTGACTCTCATACATCGCCTCTTAAATCACAACACAATACATGGCAATACTTCTCTGAGATCAGTTCCTGAACTCAGTCTATAAGGGGAATCACACGAGAGTTCAAGCCCAGGTAGAACTTGTTATGTCTTCCAAGTGTCACACAAATATCCACAATTAAATCCAAAACACTTCCACATGGCACTCATCTTCTTCGATTTACACAATCATCATAATCTCTGGCTGGAGGTTTCCATGAGGGGTGCAGCCCAAGACAGTGTCCAATATAACCTCCCTTGCCCCTCATTTGCCTAAAATAAGGGTGGCCAGGACATCCTTCCAGTGAACCAAGAGTGATCAAATAGGCCTGCCATTAATATGGCACTGCTTCTCCAAATTGAGGCCTACTGACTGTGTGTTTTAGATTCTTTATGTGAATTGGAGTCTTGAGAAAAACCAAGCACTTATGGGCTAGCCTCTGCAGGGTTTTGAGGAACACATTTGAACCAAATTATCACTATTCTCACATGATGGATGACAGGAACGTTACAGAGGAATGCGAGAGACTTCATCCACACTGACTGCTCTTTTGTCCATTTTGGTTTTGGATGCACACATGGGATCCTTCTTTAGATCCATCAGGTGCTGAGAATCTAAGCCACAGTCTCACACAGGGCCAAAAGGCTGATTCAGACACATCCCTTTCCAAAGCAATTAAGCAAAGAGCCACAGGTGATGTCCTTTCATTTCCATTTGAAAACTGTTTCTTTAGGCTCTACAATGGTGTGGCCTGAGGCAAAGACCTTCCTGACATTCAGGGCAACAGAACAATTGGTAAGCAAAAGGCCCAAAGCAGGGTTTCTTCACTTAGAATTTCCTGGTCAAACTAATATCTGAGTTTTCTGAGATGCTCCCATTTCTTTCAGCTATCCAGTACATGGCCATGTCACAGAGCTTGGAGGTGGTACATATTTTGGACAAAAAACCATGAGCCTATTCTGGAGAGTGGCCAGAATTCAGGAAGAAAACAGGAACTTAGGAAGATTGTTGGAGTTGTCCACCCATAAGTCAAGCCACAGTCCATTCATAAATTGGGCAAGTTGAGTCTAGACAGGACACATCCAATGATTCATTCTCTTTTCTAATATCTAAAACCACGGACACAGTGGGATACACAGACAAAGAAACACTGGCCTTGTCAAACGACTTACCAGAAACAGTTCACTCCAAACCAAACAAACCGCCTTTCCTACCTATTCTCAGAACATGAGACAAAATCTCAAACCCACACCCACACACACAAAGGAAGCTCCTTCCCCAAGTAGGTCTGTGACTATTGGGAGTGTCTTCTGACTGGTGGGCCAAACTATGTTCTGATGAAATCGCCTGTCCTGTGTCAGATATGGTCTCGTTGGCCAAATCTGTGAAGTTGTCACTAGCCAGCGGTGAGCCACTACCTGCTGTCTCAGGAAAGGCCCCTCTTCAGAGCTTTCCTGACATTTGTTCATCCTCACCTCAGTAGGTACCAAGAAAGACTGACTCTGTCCTTGGTAAATCCAAAAAATAAGTCCACTGGGACTGGGACTGAGACTGTCTCTGGGTGCCTGGCTTCTCGGATTCCAAGTTCAGAGAGTTCCATCACCAAGGAAGTGAGGTGAGATTACTTCCTTCAGGAATTCTTTGAGGTCATTGCCTTGGCAACCACTTTGTCCTATGAGATGGAGGCTGCCCTTACTTCCTGTGACACTTTTACAAGTTAGAATGATATATCAACCATAGGCACCCAGGAACAGCTCTCCACACATGCCTGGTTTGGTCTGTCTTCTGTACATTAACAAGAGAGAGGCTTATTCAGACACAACCCTTCATCCTGGAAAGGTTGTTTGCGATGGAAGATGACATTTGCTCTCTCAGGTCCTTCATAGATGCCTACATCTTCTCCAGGGATCAAATCTGCATGGACATTTGAGGTTCTCAGCAGGAGGAAGATACCCTACATTCCTGTATTGTAAGACAAACTCTGTCCCTGCTCTTCTGCAAAGTTAGATTGAGGGAAGAGTGTATGGTTAGGGTTAATAACATGTTTGATTTGGGTTACGAATCATTGCGAAGGATGATTAATAGTATTGGGAACCTGCGATATTTATAAGATTATAGAGGTGAAATATAAGTATGGAAACAGAAATCTAGGTAAGATTTGAAGCCCAGAAGGGCATTAGGCCCTTGATTGGGATACTTAGCTTATAATTACGTTCTGCACAGATGTCTCAGATAAATCGATAATCAATGGCATAGGACTTTACACCTTGGAAGATTGATTTTAGAAGAGAACATACACTCAAATTGAGATAGTCGGTGGGATTAGGAAGGTAGTCAGTAGGTTTAGGAAATAGAGTGAGTATAGGACATGGAGCAAAAGTTCTGTAGCAATAGTGTTTTGGTTATAGAGTGAATGTAAATTTCAGCACATGTGAAGAGTCAGTCACAATGATTAACTGGGGAAAATATGTAGAAAGGAAAATATCAATACAGACCTTACAAAATGAGGCAATTATACAGTGAGTGATAGGATTAGACATTTTCAATAGGGTTGAGATTGAATACATAATCTTAGGAAGAAACAAATATGTCGTCACCAATAGGAATGACATTTGAAAGCATTAGGCAACCAGGACACTTATCGTTTTAGTAATCCATGTTCACTTTCCATTTAGTATTTGGTACAATCATAAGTGTGATTTTTGCATTTTGTGCCCAGAAAAATATTGTGATCAAATGTATATGTAGATCATATGACATGAGTATTTCTTCCACGATTACTGGGAGCAATATTTGAAGACATATAAATTAGTATTGGGGGTACAAAGTGGTGTACAATGTGTCTATGAATATAGAAATAATGCATGAATAGACCATACTGTGAATAAATATTATAACTGGTTCCACTTTAAATAATGGATTGAATTGATATCTGAAAATATATAGGAAATCATATATTGACATACAATCATTCACTCCAACCAGTTATATATCTAATGGTAATCTTAGGGTTATTGTTTATCATGAAGTGTGTGTGAGTTTTGTTTCAAAAGTGATTATGGAAATCGAAAATAATATGTTTGGAAAAAAGTCTCATGAAAAGACCAGTCAAGAAATATGGAGGAATCCATGTGTTCTGAAGCAGGAAGTGATTGAAAGTGAAACAAATGCCTATAAATTTTCTAAATTGTGAATGAAATATATATCCTGTTATGTGCATAAACTGATGAAATAGTAATGTATCAGTGTTGAATAAAAGTGAATGTCAAAATACACATCATGTCCAATAGGAATCTACTTGCATTGATGTTAAACTGGGTCAGTTACTGTAGAAATATTAGAATTGTGTGCATTATGCACCAAAGATAGTTTTTTTTTATTTTTATTTATGGTTGTTCAAAACATTACATAGTTCTTGATATATCATATTTCACACTTTGATTCAAGTGGGTTATGAACTCCCATTTTTACCCTGTATACAGATTGCAGAATCACATCAGTTACACATCCATTGATTCACATATTGCCATACTAGTGTCTGTTGTATTCTGCTGACTTTCCTATCCTCTACTATCCTCCCTAGCCTCCCTGCCCCTCCTCACTTCTCTCTCTACTCCCTCTACTGTAATAAATTTCTCCCCCTTGTATTATTTTTCCCTTTCCCCTCAATTCCTCTTGTATGTAATTTTGTATAACCCAGAGGGTCTCCTTCCAATTCCATGCAATTTCCCTTCTCCCTCCCTTCCACATCTCATCCCTGTTTTATGTTAATCATCTTGTCATGCTCTTTGTCCCTATCTGTTCTTAGTTACTCTCCTTATATCAAAGATTACATTTGGCATTTGTTTTACAGGAATTGTGTAGCTTCACTTAGCATAATCCAGTCTAATGCCATCCATTTTCCTGCAAATTCTATGATTTTTTCATTTTTCAATGCAGAGTAATAATACATTGTGTATTAATGCGACATTTTTTTTATCCATTATTCTATTGAAGGGCATCTAATTTGGTTCCACAGTCTTGCTGTTGTGAATTGTGCTGCTATGAACATCGATGTAGCAGTGTCCCTGTAGCATGCTCTTTTTAGGTCTTTAGTGAATAGACCAAGAAGGGGAATAGCTGGGTCAAATGGTGCTTCCATTCCCAGCTTTCCAAGAAATCTCCATACTGCTTTCCAAATTGGCTGCACCAATTTGCAGTCCCACCAGCAATGTACAAGTGTACCTCTTTTCCCACATCCTTGCCAGCACTTCTTGTTGTTTGACTTTATAATGGCTGCCAATCTTACTGGAGTGAGATGGTATCTTAGGGTGGTTTTGATTTGCATTTCTCTGACTGCTGGAGATGGTGAGCATTTTTTCATGTACTTGTTGATTGATTGTATGCCCTAATCTGAGAAGTGTCTGTTGAGGTCCTTGGACCATTTGTTGATTGGGTTATTTGTTATCTTATTGTCTAATTTTTTGAGTTCTTTGTATACTCTGGATATTAGGGCTCTATCTGAAGTGTGAGTAGTAAAGATTTCTTCCCAGGATGTAGGCTCCATATTTACCTCTCTTATTGTTTCTTTTGCTGAGAAAAAAACTTTTTTAGTTGAGTAAGTCCCATTTGTTGATTCTAGTTATTAACTCTTGTACTATGGGTGTCCTATTGAGGAATCTGTAGCCCGACCCCACAGTATGTACATCGTAACCAAATTTTTCTTCTATCAGACAGTGTGTCTCTGATTTGATATCAAGCTCCTTTATCCATTTTGAGTTAACTTTTGTGCATGGCGAGAGAAAGGGATTCAGTTTCATTTTGTTACATATGGATTTTCAGTTTTCCCAACACCATTTGTTGAAGATGCTATCCTTCCTCCATTGCATGCTTTTAGCCCCTTTATCAAATATAAGATAGTTGTAGTTTTGTGGATTGGTTTCTGTGTCCTCTATTCTGTACCATTGGTCCACCTGCCTTTTTCGGTACCAGTACCATGCTATTTTTGTTACTATTGCTCTGTAGTATACTTTGAAGTCTGGTATCGCTATACCACCTGATTCACACTTCCTGCTTAGCATTGTTTTGCAATTCTGGGTCTTTTATTTTTTCATATGAATTTCATGATTGCTTTCTCTATTTCTACAAGAAATGCCTTTGGGATTTTGATTGGCATTGGATTAACCCTATAGAGAACTTTTGGTAATATCGCCATTTTGATGATGTTAGTTCTGCCTATCCATGAACAGGGTATATTTTTACATCTTCTAAGATCTTCTTCTATTTCTCTCTTTAGGGTTCTGTAGTTTTCATTGTATAAGACTTTCACCTCTTTTGTTAGGTTGATTCCCATTTTTTTTTTTAGGATATTGTGAATGGAGTGGTTGTCCTCATTTCCATTTCAGAGGATTTGTCGCTGATATACAGGAATGCATTTGATTTATGCTTGTTGATTTTATATCCTGCCACTTTGCTGAATTCATTTATTAGCTCTATTAGTTTCTTTGTAGACCCTTTTGGGTCTGCTAGGTATAGAATCATGTCATCTGCAATAGTGATAATTTAAGTTATTCTTTTCCTATTTATATGCCTTTAATTTCTTTCATCTGTCTAATTGCTCTGGCCAGTCTTTTGAGAACTATATTGAACAGAAGTGGTGAGAGCGGGCATCCCTGTCTTGTTCCAGATTTTGGAGGGAATGTCTTCAATTTTTGTCCATTAAGAATGACGCTAGCCTGCGGTTTAGCATAGATTGTTTTTACAATATTGAGGAATGTTCCTGTTATTCCTAGTTTTTCGAGAGTTTTGAACATAAAGGGATGCTGTACTTTGTCGAATGCTTTTTCTGCATCTATCTAGATGATAATATGGTTTTTATTTTTAAGTCTATTGATGTGGTGAATAACACTTATTCATTTTCGTATATTGAACCCTCCTTGCATCCCAGGGATGAATCCTACTTGATCATGGTCCACATTTTTTTGTTATGTTTTTGTATCTGATTCGCCAGAATTTAATTTAAGATTTTTGCATTTAGGTTCATTAGAGATATCGGTCTTTAGTCTTCTTTCTTTGAAGTGTCTATCTGGTGAAGGAATCAGAGTGATATTGGCCTCGTAGAATGAATTTGGAAGATCTCCCTCTTTTTCAATTTTCTGAAATAGCTTGAAAAGTATTGGTATTAGTTCATATTTAAAGGTTTTGTAAAAGTCTGCTGTATACCCATACGGTCCTGGGATTTTCTTAGTTGGTAGTCTTTGGATGGTTTCTTTTATTTCCTCAATTGATATTGGTATGTTTAGGTTGTCTATATCCTCCTAACTCACTCTGGTCAGATCATATGACTTAAGAAATATTTCGATGCCTTCACTATCTTCTATTATTTTGGAGTATAAGGATTCAAAGTAATTTCTGATTATCTTCTGTATTTCTGAAATATCTGTTGTGATATTGCCTTTTTCATCCCTTATGATAGTAATTTCAGTTCTCTCTCCTCTTCATTAGCATGGCTAGGGGTCTGTCCATTTTATTTATTTTTTCAACGAACCAACTTTTAGTTTTGTCAATTTTTTCAATTGTTTCTTTTGTTTCGATTTCATTGATTTCTGCTCTGATTTTAATTATTTCTTTCCTTCTACTTCTTTTCCTGTTGTTTGCTCTTGTTTTTCTAAGATTTTGAGATGAAGTATGAGATCATTTATTTGCTGTTTTTTTCTTTTTCTAAGGAATGAACTCCAAGCAATGAATTTTCCTCTTAGAACTGCTTTCAATGTGTCCCATAGATTCCGATATATTGTGTCTGTGTTTTCATTTTTCTCTAAGAATTTTTTATTTTCCTCCTTGATGTCTTCTATAACCCATTGATCATTCAGTAACCTATTGTTCATTCTCCAAATGATGCATGATTTTTCCTTCCTTCTTTTATCATTGATTTTTAGTTTCATTCCATTATGATAAGATAAGATGCATGGTATTATCTCTACTCCTTTAATTTGTCTAAGAGTTGCCCTGTGACATAATATATGATCTATTTTTGAGAAGGATCCATGTGCTGCTGAGGAAAAATGTAACTGCTTGATGTTGGGTGGTATATTCTATATATGTCAATTAAGTCTAGGTTATTAATTGTGTTATTGAGTTCTATAGTTTCCTATTTCAACTTTTGTTTGGAAGACCTGTCCAGTGGTGAGAGAGCTGTATTGAAGTCTCCCATGATTATTGTATGGTGGTCTATTAGACTCTTGAACTTGAGAAAAGTTTGTTTGATGAACATAGCTGCACCATTGTTTGGGGCATACATATTTATGATTGTTATGTCTTGCTGGTGTATGGTTCTCTTGAACAGTATGTAGTGTCCCTCTTTATCCCTTTTGATTAACTTTGGCTTGAAATCTATTTTATTTCATATGAGTATGGACACTCCTGCTTTTTTCCGAAGTCCATATGAGTGATATGATTTTTTCCAAACTTTCACCTTCAGTGTATGTATGTCTTGTTCTTATCAAATGCATCTCCGGTAGGCAGCATATTATTGGGTCTTGTTTTGTGATCCATTCTACTGGCCTGTGTCTGTTAATTGGTGAGTTTAAGCCATTAACATTTACAGTTATTATTGAGATAAGGGTTGTTCTTCCAGCCATATTTGTTTATTTATGTTATTAAACATGAATTGTTTTCCTCTTTGATTATTTCCCCCCTTTAATGTCCTACCTCCCACTGTTGGTTTTCATTATTTTCCAATTACTCTTCCTGTAATATTTTGCCAAGGATGTTTTGAAGAGATGGTTTTCTAGCTACAAATTCTTTTAACTTTTGTTTATCGTGGAAAGTTTTAATTTCATCTTCCATCCTGAAGCTTAATTTTGCTGGATACACAGTACATGGTTGGAACCCATTTTCTTTCTGTGATTGAAAAATGTCATTCCAGGATCTTCTAGCTTTCAGAGTCTTTGTTGAAAGATCAGCTGTTATCCTGATTGGTTTACCCCTAAATGTAATCTGCTTCCTTTCTCTTGTAGATTTTAATATTCTCTCCTTATTCTGTATGTTGGGCATCTTCATTATAATGTGTCTAGGTGTGGATCTCTTATGATTTTTCACATTCGGCATCCTGTAGGCTTTTAGAACTTGGGAGTCTGTCTCATTCTTCAAGTCTGGGAAGTTTTCTCATATTATTTCATTGAATAGATTGCTCATTCCTTTGGTTTGGACCTCTATATCTTTCTGTATCCCAATGACTCTTAAGTTTGGTCTCTTTATTTTATCCCATATTTCTTGGATGTTCTCTTCATGGTTTCTTAACAGTTTGGCTGAGCTGTCTATGTTCTTTTCAAGTTGAAATACTTTGTCTTCATTGTCTGATGTTCTATCTTCTAAGTGTTCTACTCTGATGGTAGTATTCTCAATTGAGTTTTTAAGATGGTTTATTGCTTCCTGCATTTCTAGGATTTCTGTTTGTTATTTTTTACAACCTCTATCTCCCTGTATAGTTGATCTTTTGCTTCTTGGTTTTGTTTATGTAATTCATTGTTGAAGTGATCTTTCATTGTCTGATTTTGCTGTCTAATGTCTTCCTTGAGACTTCAGATCATCTGAAGAATGTATATCCTGAGTTCTTTATCTGACATTCCATCTGCTGCAGCTATTACCTCTTCTAAAGTTGTGTTGACCTGCATTGCTTGTGGTTCTTTTTTCCTTTTCTTTTCATACTGCTCGCGTTTCTTTCTGCTTGGTGAAATGGTTGTGATTTTGAAATTTTCCCCCTATATATTTATATTGCTCTTGTATATTTGAAAAGTCTTCATTGCAGGGGCAGGGGTGGCTGTGCTGTTCCACCAATTGGGGTGATATATCTATCACGCTGATGGGCCGCTAGGCCTGTTATTCTGATCGGTCGCAGGTCTGCTTACCATGCAGGCGCAGGAGGCTGCTCTCCTCTGCCCCTCCTCCAATTGGTGTGACATGTCTACCACGCCCGTGGACCCCTGCGGTGTTCTGCCGATCGGTCGCAGGTCTGCCTACCTTGCTTGCGTGGGCGGCGGCTCTGCTCTACCCCTACCCCAATTGGGGTGACGTGACTACCACGCCGGTGGGCCGCTGGGCCTGGTCTGCCGGTTGGTCGCAGGTCAGGATACCTTGTGAGCACGGGCTACAGATCTGTTCTGCCCCTACTCCAAATGGGGTAAAGTGTCTGCCACGCCAGCAGGCCGCTGGGCCTCTTCTTCTGGTCAGGTGCAGGTCTGCTACCTTGCGGGCGCGGGTGGTGGCTCTGCTCTGCCCCTACTCCAATATAGTACTATGGTGATCAATTGGTGTGTCGTGACTACCATGCCTGCAGGTTGCTGGGCCTGTTCTGGGCATGGGCGAAGGCTCTGCTCTGCCCCTACTCCTATTGGGGTAATGTGACTACCATGCTGGTGACCCACTGGGATTGTACTAGGCACGGGAGAAGGCTCTGCTCTGCAACTACTCCAATTGGGTTGACGTGACTACCATGCAGGTGTGTCACTGGGTCTGTTCCAGGTGCGGGAAGCTGCTCTGCTCTGCCCCTCTGGCTTGATGACAAAGTGAGAGAGACCCGGGTGTTTGTGACTCACTTTCTTCACCAGGAGACCAACTGTTTCTGTCACTGCTGGTATCAATGAAGTTATCTCCTCTGCTGCTTTCTGATGACATCAGAAATTTGTCATGTTGGTATCCCATGTGAAAGGCAGCATTTTGTTCCCTTTTCTGGGTGACCAAAGCAATGGGTGAGTCCTGACCGGCCCTCACAAGCCGCGTCTCAATCCTGTTGCCACTGCCTATGAAGGCTCGGTTGATATTTACCTCCACAGTATTCAGCAAGACCCAGAACGAGAAGCAGTTTCCGCGGGTTCTTTAGCCCTCGGCCAGATCAGTTCCGAGAGGCGGAATTCGGCCGCTCTGGGCTTGGTGTATGTTCTAATAGGAGCAGGCTCCAAGACGGAGTTTCTGCAGGTTCTTTGGCACTGAGCCTGAGTAATTTGTCTGCGACACAAAGGTGAATGGCATCCTGAAATTACCTGTTCTATACCTGAATGAGCTTCGATCAGTCGAAAACAGGGATGGTGACATCAGCTCTCCAAGATGGTGGCCGCTGGCTTCCTCTGTGGTCTGACCGGTGTGGAGAACCGAATTGGACCGCATCCTTTCCCGTCTCAAACCCAGAATTCAGCACTTAGCACAGTGATTGCATACCTGTCAGGAGCCCACAGAATCCACACCGCTGTATATTTGCATTGCTATCTCTTCGTTTCCCAGTGCACGCCGCAGACTCTAGCCGCAGACCGATTTCCTGAATAAGCAGCATGACCCTCTATGCGGACAAATCACTCGTGTTTGAGCCCGCATAGCTGATCCTCGTGAGATGGAAATATGTCCACTAGGTTTTGGAGCACCCCAATTTTGCTGGAAATTTCTAACAAGATAGGTTTTAGCCATTATAACTCGTCATTCTCCCGCACAGTGACGCGGTACATGGGGGTGATGCACTCCCTTCACCACCATCATATGATCCCCCAAAGTTAGTTTTCAGTACTAAGAAACAAATATGTATTTCTGGTGGATGAATAATTCTGAGAATATTCTTGTGAAAACTTGATTATTAATCCAAATACATGAATATGAGTGAATTTAGGGAGTGTATAATAAGAAAAAATATACTTCATATTTTGAAAAATCTGGAGAGTGAATATATATATATATATATATATATATATATATATATATACACATACACACACAGACATCAAAAAGTAGCATTATGGATGCCAATCTAAATTCACCACGAAGTAATATATCATCCACAGATCCAAAAATATTCATTTTAATGAACATGGATTTATGTTGTTCAAATAAGAAGCTCACTCATATGTTGAATTTTCAGTTCCAACAGCATTTAGTAGGAGTGATCTCTTCTCACAATTTGCATCTGCCAAGCCAGCCACCTCACAAAATGTACGAGTGATACCAGGTAGAATTCTATATGTGCATATAAAAATACATGTGATGAATAGGCTACAGAGAAAGGGAGACAGTTATTCACATGTTTGTTAACTTTTAAAACACATGGAGAACTATTTCAATTAAAATTCGCTAGATTTATAACACTTACCATTTATCATACGAAAGGCAAGTCCAACTATACACCATGCCTACTGTGAACCTCTTGTATTTCTATTCTGTTTGGGTTATTTTTCTCCACCATATTAGGATTAAAAGTCAAAGTCTAGTAGGGTATGTTTTAGTGTCAGGGATTCAGTATTTCGAATGGAAAATTGGAAAATGTATCAAATGTGTATGCAAATATGTGCTACACGAAAATCTTCCCACCCTCATTCAGCACAATGCCTTGACATTACCTTCGCCCCACATAAGACACAATTAGAGGAGAAGAGTTAGAAAATCTGTGAATACATATGTGTAATGAAAAATACTCAGGAGTTCACAAATTTGCAGGTGGTAGAGGAGTTTCCAAAAGTAAGGGACAAGGTAAAAACTCCACAAACATGAAGTTCTGCCAGCCTAACATCTGGAGAAACTGCCTCTGAGGTTGGGCAATGAAATATATGCTGTTGTCAGGAGCATTAGCTTCATTTGTTGTGAGACCATCATAGCTGAGTCTTCATCTATGTGATCTGGATGATATGGATTCTTGTTTTCCAAAGAACATGAGGCAGCAGTGCTGAATTTTCTATTTGTAGGTAACCTGTGGCCACTGGGGTCTAAGTGTCTCCCCTTGTGGACTGTAATTCCATTTGGTCATCCTCCACTATTCGTGGTATTTCTTGCTCCTGCAGTGGGAGATTGGTATTTGCTTCATGAAATACAAGGATTTCAAATGGGACACAGTGCTGAAGTAAGTTCTGTCAAATGTGGTGGGTCAGGTTCGTCAGGAGAATGCACCAACCAGGCTTCTATCCCACATAGCTTGCCCCATTGACCATAGCAACCTGATTCTGAACATTGCCCTAAAACCTCTCCATATAACAATATGCTTTTACATATAAGGGTCTACTGGCTGCAAAATGTCAGTCACAATCCATTTGGAAGCCAATGGCAGATCCAAATGCCCCCACCACAGATGTTTTATTACACACCTGCCAACCACTACTCTAGTACAACTACTCAGCAGGATCCAACTTACTGGCATCTCTGTTAAACACCACTTTCATAAAACCCAGTCAATCAAGGCACTGTCTTGTATACTCATGATCAGCAACAGGACATCCAAATATTCTCCAGTGCTACCCGGTCATGGGAATTTCAAAAATTTGATGGTATTGATATAGCCAATTTTCAAGGATGAAGTTGGAGGCACTGGGGATTTTAATTCACTCAGAAACCATTAAATGGTGAGGAAACTCATTTCAATGAAAACTCTGGAGAATTCTTACAGGCAAGGCTTCCAAAAGTGGCGAAAAGTCAGATTAAGCCAGGCCCGTTGAGGTCTACAATGTATGGTCCATGTGTGTTTCGACTCTCAAATATGGCTGCCAAGTCTTTAAGAATAATATCATTTGATATCCTGGCTGAGATTCCCTGTCCTCTGTGGAAAGTCAACTTGGGCCTAGATGTCACTTTCCAAGGGCAACTCTCATGCATGGCCATCTAAAATTCCAACACAATTCCTGGCAATAATTCTCTGACATCAGTAAAAGAACTCAGTCTCTAAGGGGAATCACACCAAAGTGCAAGCCTAGGTGGACCCAGAGATCTCTTCCAACCGCCAGACAAATATCCACAATTAAAACCAAACACTCTCACATGGCCCTCATCTTCTTCCATATAGACACTCATCATATTCTATGGCTGGAGGTTTCCATAAGGGACGCAGCCCATGACAGTGTCCAAAATAAGCTCCCTGCCCCTCATTTGCCTAAAGTCAGGGTGGCCTGGACTCTCTTCCTGTGAACCAGTAGTGATCAAATAGGCCTGCCTTTAATATTGCTTTGCTTCTCCAACTTGAGGCCTTCTAGCTTTGGGGTTTAGATTCTTTAAGTGAATTGGAGTCATGAAAATCAAACACCTATGGCCTAGCCTCTGCAGGGCTTTGAAGAACTCATTTGACCCAAAGGATCCCTATTCTCACTTGATGGATATCAGGAACCTACCAGAGGAAGGCAAGAGAGTTCATCAACAATATCTGATCTTTTTGCCATTTTGGTTTTGGATGCATGCATGGGATCTATCTTTAGATCCATCAGGTGCTGAGAATCTAAGCCACAGCCTCACACAGGGCCAACAGGCTGATTCAGACATATCCCAATCCTAAGCAATTAAGCAAAGAGTCACAGGTGATTCCCATTCATTTCCATTTGAAAACTGTTTTCTTCAGGGTTCACAAAGTGGTGGCTTGAGGCAAAAAACTTCCTGACATTCAACAGAACAATAGGTAAGCAAAAGGAACAAAGAGGGGTTTCTCCACTGAGACGTTCCTGGTCAACAGATATTTGAGATTTCTGAGATGCTAGCCATTTCTTTCAGCTATCCAGTACATAGCCATGTCACAGATCTTGGAGGTACAAATCTTGGACACAAAACCACGATACTATTCTGGAGAGTGGCCAGAATTGAGAAAGAAAACAGGAAATTAGGAAGCTTGTAGGTGTTGCCCATCCATAAGGCAAGCCAGAGTCCACTCATGAATTGGGCAGGATGAATGCTGGGAAGCTTTCTACTAGACAGGACACATCCATTGATGCATTGTCTTTTCTAATGTCTACAACAATGGACTCAGTGGGATACACACACATAGAAACACTCGCCTTGTCAAAGGACTTAATAGAAATATTCCACTCCATACCAAACAAACCGCCTTTCCTACCTATTCTCAGAACATGAGACAAAACCACAAACTCACACCCACACCCACAAAGGCACCTCCTTCCCCCTAGTAGGTCTGTGACTCCCCGGAGTGTCCTTTGACTGGTGGGCCATACTATGTTCCCCGGAAATGACCTCTTCTGTCTCAGATCATGTCTGCTTGGCCAACTCTGTGAAGTTCTCAAGAGCCAGCGATGAGACACTACATGCTTTCTCAGGAAAAGCCCCTCTTCAGAGGTTTCCTGGCATTTGGCCATCCTCACATCTCTAGGTACCAAGAAAGACTGACTCTGTCCTTGGTAAATCCAAACATGTGAGACCACTGGGACTAGGACAGGGACTGTCTCTTGGTGCCTGGCTTCCTGGATTTCAAGTTCAGAGAGTTCCATCACCAAGGAAGTGAGGTGAGATCACTTCCTTCAGGATATGAATGATGTCACTGCCTTGGCAACCACTTTGTCCTAACAGTTGCTTCCAAAAGTATCATGAGGTGGAGGCTGTACTGATTTTCATGGGACACTTTCTCTAGTTAGAATGTTATATCAACCATAAGCATCCGGAAACAGCTTCCACACAGGACTGGTTTGGTCCATGTTCTATACATTAAGAAGAGAGAGACTGATTCAGACACAACCCCCCATCCTGACCAGGATGATTGCCATGGAAGATGACTTTTGCTTTCTGAGGTACTTCATAGCTACCTTCATCTTCACCAGGGATCATTTCTGCATGAACATTTGAGTTTCTCAGCAGGTGAAGATCCCCTAGATTCCTGTAGTTTAATACCCACACTGTTATTGCTCTCCTGCAAAGTGAGTGTATGGTTACGGTTAATAATATGTTCGATTTGGGTTAGGAATCATTCTGCAGGAAGAATAATGAGATTGGGAACCTGCGATATTTATAAGAATATATACGTGAAATATATGTATGAAAACGGGAATCTAAGAAAGATTTGAAGCCCAGAAGGGCATTGGGCCCTTTATTTGGATACTTAGTGTTGAATTATGTTCTGTAGAGTTGTCTCAGTTAAATCGAAATACAGTGGCATAGGACCTTGTACCTTGGATGATTGAATGTAGACGAGAACATCCAGTCAAAAAGGGATAGTCAGTAGGATTAGGAAGATAGTCAGTAGGTTTAGGAAGAAGAGTGAGTATATGATTTGGAATAAAAAGCTTCTTTAGCAATAGGGTTTCTTTTAGAGAGTGAATGGAAATGTCAGCACATGTGAAGAGTCAGTCACAATGATGAACTGGGGAAAATATGTAGGAAAGCAGGTGTCAATAGAGACATTACGAAATCAGGCAAAGTATAAAGTGAGTGATAGGATTTGACATTTTCAACAGGGTTGAGTTTGAATACATAATCATAGGAAAAAACAAATATCTCGTCACGAATGGGAATGACATTTGAGAGCATTAGGCAACCTGGACATGGATGTTATTAGTTATCCACGTTCACTTTCCTTTTAGGCTTTGGTACAATCATAAGTGTGACATTTTTATGGGTTTTTTTTTTGTTCAGAATATTACTGTGATAAAATGTATATGTAGATCAGGTGGCATGAGTATTTCTTTCACCATTTCTGGGAGCAATATTTTGAAGACGTATACATTAGTATTAGGGGTACAAAGAGGTGTACCCTGTGTCTATTAATATAGAGATAATGCATGAATAGACCATACTATGAATAAATAACGTAACTGATTCCACTTTAAATAATGGATTGAATTGATATGTGAAAATATATAAGAAATCTTATATTGATATACAATCATTCATTCCAACCAGTTATATATCTAATGGTAATATTAGGATTATGGTTTATGATGAATGGTGTTTGAGTTTTGCTTTACATGTGATGATGTTAAACAAAAATAATATGTTTGGAAAGAAGTCTCATGAAAAGACCAGTCAAAAAACATGGAGGAATACATGTGTTCTGAATCAGGAAGTGATTGATCGTGAAACAAATGCCTATAAATTTTCTAATTTGTGACTGAAATATATATCCCATCATGTGCATGAACTGAAGACATAGTAACGTACAAGTGTTGAATAAAAATGAAAGTCAAAATACACATCATGTCCCCTAGGAATCTACTTGCATTCATTTTAAACTGGCTAAGTAACTGTAGAAATATTAGGGTTTGTATGCACCATTCACTGAATTTAGTTTTCAGTACTAGGAAACAATATGTATTTCAGGTGGATGATTATTTCTGAAAATAATCTTGTTGAAAGTTGATTATAAATCCACAGATATGAATATGAATGTATTTAGGGAGTGCATAATAAGACACATATATTTCATATTTTGAAAAATCTAAAGAGTATATATATATATATATATATATATATATACACACACACACACACGCAAATGCACAGATATTAAAAAGTAGCAATACAGGAGATCCATTATGAAGGCAGGCATGGAGAATTCAAGTCTCTGATCTCTTCAGCTGCTCGGGCATAGGGAGTCGTAAACTGTCTAAATGCTGTTTGCTCAGAATCACTAGGCAATATTGACCTGTTGTGAATCTGGGGCGAACAGTCTGGGCCCCTCAGAACACACACAAAGCCCGGATTGGCTGCATTCAAGCTTAGATTCATCTGGTTTTTGTGACTCAGCA
Organism: Callospermophilus lateralis; assembly: GCF_048772815.1. Classification (NCBI taxonomy): domain Eukaryota; kingdom Metazoa; phylum Chordata; class Mammalia; order Rodentia; family Sciuridae; genus Callospermophilus; species Callospermophilus lateralis. Next base: position 97,634 of record NW_027512685.1, on the reverse strand, counting down.
CTAACATTCCCGCTGAAATAATTGGTCGGGCTTTCGGAATTGACAGAGTTAAAAGCCAACTGAGCCTTCATAGGCAGTGGCCACAGGATTGAAATGGGGCTTGGGAGAGATAGTCAGGACCCACCTGTTGCATTGGTCACCCAGCAAAGGGAACGAACGGTCACCATTTTAATGGGATACCACCATGGCAGCGAACTGACGTCACAGTCGGAGGAGATAACTTCATTGAAACCAGTGCGACAAGTGTGTTATCGCATTGCCATCTCTCTCAACACTGCAGGGAAACCTCAAGGGCCCTTCCCACCTCTGCCGTAATGGTCCCTCCCAGCTCTCCAAGGAGAGCGATACCCAGACCTAGGGAATCAGGATTGGCTCGGGACTCTAGGCGTGTAATTGCCGGCTACCGCTCCCACCAGTGCTGACAATTGAGGTCTCTTACACCACCTACCGGGGCCATGGCTCCCGAAGGGCAAGCAAATTCGCTGGGGTTTCTCAGCCCAAAGCTCTACAAACTTAGGGTCTGAGGGAGGCAATCAAGGAGAGTGTGCCCAGGCGTTCATGGAAACAGGGCTACCAGGAGCAGAGGCCTGGCTTGTAACCAGTATTGTGGTGAGCGTCACAGGTGAGTGGGGTCTGGCTTGAGGAAGCACAAGAGAAGGCCCTAGGCACTCAGGGTTGGAGACCCGCCCAGTCTGGGAGGAAGAGCTGCTGCACAGTGATTGGTTCCCACTTATTGAGAGGAGAAGCTTGGCCCAGTGCGCACAGCTCCACCTACTGGAAGAGAAGTTAATTGAACTCTAGGACTGCATGTATTATTACTATTTTTTTATTTGTATTTTTTTCTTTTTCTTTCATTTTCATTTTTGTTGTTGTTGTTCTTTAACTTTTTTAAATGTTTTTATTTTTTTAATTTCTTTTATTTTATTATTATTATTATTAATATTATTATTTTAAATTTTAATTTTCAATTTTTTAATCATCATTATTACTTAAAATTTTCTTTCTTTATTTTCTATTTTTTTGTCTTTTCATTTCATTTCAATTTTTTTATTCCCCCTTACTTGAATTTTACCTGCCTACTCTCATTCTCTTTAGTGACTTCTCCCTTCCCTTCTAATATCTTTCCTCCCAAGCATCAAATAAATTTATAAGAGTAAGCAGTAACTCAGTAGTCAAACAGAACGAGAAGTAACATGAGAAGCATAAAAAAGCAAGGAAGAAAAGGAGTACGAACAATGAAGGACAGCCTAAATATTCAAGAGCACCTAGAGTCATCAGAAAAATGGTCATATAAAGAACTCAAGGAATACCTTAGACAGATGGAATGGAACCTTAAAGAGGATACGAGACAGCCAAAACAAACAGTGATAGAACGCATTGAAAATAAATTACATAAACAGATAAAATAAGAAATTAAGCATCTTTATCAGGAGATAGAGATTATTAGAAAAATCAAACAATAATTCTAGAAATCAAGGAAATGATAAACCAAATTAAAAATTCAATTGAGAGTATCACTAACAGTGTAGAGCAAGTAGAAGACAGAATGAAGACAAAATATATCATCTTGAAAAAAGTGTAGCCAACAAAGAAATGCTGTAAAAAATTATGAGAAAACATTCAAGAGATATGGGATAACATAAAAAAAAAAACCAATGAGTCATATGGATAGAGGAAGGTACAGAGATTCAAACCAAGGGAATGAGAAACCTGCTGAATGAAATAATTACAGAAAACTTTCCAGAAATAAAAATGGAAACGGATAAACAAATTGTAGATGCTTACAGGACATCGAGCACACAAAATCACAGTAGACCAATGCCAAGACACATTGTTATGAAGATATCCAATATACAGAACAAAGAGAAAATATTAAAAGCTACCAGAGAAAGGAGGCAGATTACAATCATTACAATCAGGGGTAAACCAAAAAGGTTAACAATGGATTTTTCATCATTGATGCTGGAAGTGAGAAGATCCTGGAACAACGTACTTCAAACACTGAAAGACAATGGATGCCAACCAAGAATTATGTATCCAGCAAAATTAAGCTTAAGGTAAGACAACGAGATAAAAATATTTCATGATAAACAAAACCTAAAAGAATTTGCAGCCAGATAACCAGCATTGCAAAGCATCTTGAGCAAAACACTACACGAGGAAGAAATGAAAATCAACAACGAAAACCATGAGTGAGAAGTGCCTCAGTAATGACAGAGGGCGGGGGAAAAGCTAATCATGGAGAAACAAACTAATTTAAAAAAAAGATATAAGCAAACATGGGTGGCAGTACAAACCATATATCAATAGTAACTCTAAAAGTAAATGGCTTAAACTCTCGAATAAAGTGACATAGGCTTGTAACTTGAAATAAAAAAAAAAATCCAACAATATATTGCCTCCAGGGGACACATCTGAATGGAAAAGACATACACAGGCTGAAGGTGAAAGATTTTGAAAATTTATACCATGCACACGGTCCTCATAAGCAAGCAGGGGTGGCCATCCTCCTATCGAATAAAATCGACCTCAAGACTAATTTAATCAAAAGGGATAAAGAAGGACATTATATACTGCTAAAATGAACCATTCACCGACAAGACATAACAATTATCAATATTCACGCAGCAAATAATGGTGCTGCGATGTTCATAAAACAAATTCTCCTCAAGTTCAAGAATCAAATAGACCACAATACAATAATTATGGGTGACTTCAACTCACCTCTCTCACCATTGGACAGATCCTCCAAACAAAAGTTGAAAAAAGAAACTATAGAACTCAATATTGCAATCAATACCCTACACTTAACTGACATATATATAATATATCAACCATCATCAAGTGGATATACTTTTTTCTCAGCAGCACATGGGTCCTTCTCAAAAATAGACCATATGTTATGCCATAGGGCAACCCTCAGTAAATATAAAGGGGTGGAGATAATACCATGAATTTTTTGTGATCATAATGGAATGAAACTGGAAACCAATGATAAAAGAAGGAAGAAAAAATCATACATCACATCCTAAATGAAGAATATGTTACTGAATGATCAATGGGTTACAGAAGACATAAAGGAGGAAATCAAAAAATTCTTAGAGATAAATGAAAATACAGACACAACATATCAGATTCTATGGGGTACAATGAAAAGAAGTTTTAAGGGGTAAATTCATCGCCTAGAGGTCATTCCTCAAAATAGAAAAGAAAAACAAATAAATGAGCTCACACTTCATCTCAAAGCCTTAGAAAAGGAAGAGCAAAACAACAGCAAATGTAGCAGAAGGCAAGAAATAATTAAAATCAGAGCGAAATTGAAACCAAAGAAACTATTGAAAAAATTAACAAAACTAAAAGGTGGTTCTTCAAAAAGATAAATAAGACAGACAGACCCTTAGCCATGCTAATGAAGAGAAGAAGAGAGAGAAATCTAATTACTAACATACGGGATGAAAAAGGCAATATTACAACAGATGCTACATAAATACAGAAGAAAATTAGAAATTATTTTGAAAACCTGTATTCCAATAAAATAGAAAATAGTGAAGACATCGATAAATTTCTTAAGTCATATGATTTGCCCAGACTTAGTCAGGAGGAAACACACAATTTAAACAGACCAATATCAATGGATGAAGTAGAAGAAGCAATCAAAGACTACCAACCAAGAAAAGCCCAGGACCGGATGGGTATACAGCAGAGTTTTACAAAACCTTTAAAGAAGAATTAATACCAATACTTCTCAAGTTATTCAGGAAATAGAAAAACTGGGAGCTCTGCCGAATTCATTCTATGAGGCCAACATCACCCTGATTCTGAAACCAGACAAAGACACCTCAAAGAAAGAAAACTACAGACCAATATCTCTGATGAACCTAGATGCAAAAATCCTCATTAAAATTCTGGCGAATTGGATAGAAAGGCACATCAAAAAAATCGTGCACCATGATCAACTTGGATTCATCCCTGGGATGCAAGGAGGGTTCAATATATGGAAATCAATAAATGTTATTCACAACATCAATAGTCTTAAAGATAAGAACCATATGATCATCTCGATAGACGCAGAAAAACCATTCAACAAAGTAGAGCATTTCTTTATGTTCAAAACATTTTAAAAACTAGGGATAACAGGAACTTACCTCCACATTGTAAAAGCTATCTATGTTAATCCTCAGGCTAGCATCATTCTGAATGGAGAAAAATTGAAGGCATTCCCTCTAAAATCTGGAACAAGACAGGGATGTCCTCTATTACCACTTCTATTCAATATAGTTCTCCAAAAACTGGCCAGAGCAATTAGAGAGATGAAAGACATTAAAGGCATAAAAATAGGAAAAGGAGAACTTAAATTATCACTATTTGTAGATGACATGATTCTATACATAGAAGACCCAAAAGGGTCTAGAGAAAAAACTACTAGAACTCATAAATGAACGCAGCAATGTGGCAGGATACAAAATCAACATGAATAAATCAAAGGCATTTCTGTATATCAGCGACAAAATTTCTGAAACAAAAATGAGTCAAAACACTGCATTCCCAATTTCCTCAAATAATTAAATACTTAGGAATAAACCTAACAAAAGAGGTGAAAGATTTATATAATGCAAACTACAGAACCCTAAAAAGAGAAATAGAATAAGATCTTAGAAAATGGAAAAATATACCGTGTTCATGGATAGGCAGAACTAACATCATCAAAATGGTGATATTACCAAAAGTTCTCTATAGGTTTAATGCAATGCCAATCAAAATCCCATAGAAACTTTTTGTAGAAATAGATAAAGCAATCATAAAATTCAAATGGAAAAATAAAAGACCCAGAATAGCAAAAGCAATTCTAAGCAGGAAGTGTGAATCAGGCAGTATAGCGATACCAGATTTCAAACTATATTACAGAGCAATCATAATAAAAACAGCATGGTACTGGTACCAAAACAGGCGGGTGGACCAATGGTAGAGAATGGAGGACACAGAAACTAATCCAAAAAGCTACAACTATCTTATATTTGATAAAGGAGCTAATGGCCTGCAATGGAGGAAGGATAGCATCTTCATCAAATGGTGTTGGGTAAACTGGAAATCCATATGCAACAAAATGAAACTGAATCCCCTCCTCTCGCCATGCACCAAAGTTAACTCAATGTGGATCAAGGAGCTAGATTCAAATCAGAGTCTCTGCGTCTGATAGAATACAAAGTTGGCTCCGATCTACATATTGTGTGGTCAGGCTCCAAATTCCTTAATAGGACACACATAGAACAAGAGTTAATAATAAGAATCAACAAATGGGACTTACTTAAACTGAATTATTTTTTCTCAGAAAGAGAAACAATAAGAGAGGTAAATATGGAGCTTACATCATGGGAACAAATTTTTAGTCCTCACCCTTCACATGTAGCCCTAATATCCAGAGTATACAAAGTATACAAAGAACTTAGAAAATTAGACAATAAGATAACCAATAACCCAATGCGCCAAGGACCTGAAAAGAAACTTCTCAGAGGAGGACATAGAATCAATTAACAAGTACATGAAAAAAATGCTCTCCATTTCTAGCAGTAAGAGAAATGCAAATAAAAACCACCCTAAAATACCATCTCAATCCAGTGAGATTGGCAGCCATTATGAAGTCAAACAACAACAAGTGCTGGCGAGGATGTGGGGAAAAGGGTACTCTTGTACATTGCTGGTGGGACTGAAACTGGTGCGGCCAATTTGGAAAGCAGTATGGAGATTCCTGGGAAAGCTGGGAATGGAAGCACAATTTGACCAAGCTATTGCCCTTCTCGGACTATTCCCTGAAGACCTTAAAAGAGCGTACTACAGGGATACTGCCACATGGATTTTCATAGCAGCACAATTCACAATTGCTACACTGTGGAACCAACCCAGATGCCCTTCAATAGATGAATGGATAAAAAAATGTGACTTTTATATACTATCGAGAATTACGCAGCACTAAAAAATGACAAAATCATGGAATTTGCAGGGAAATGCATGGCACTGAGCAGATTATGCTTAGTGAATCTAGCCAATCCCTAAAAAACAATTACCAAATGTCTTCTTTGATATAATGAGAGCAACTAAGAACAGAGCAGGGAGGAAGAGCATGAAGAAAAGATTAACATTAAGCAGAAACATGACGTGGGAGGGAAAGGGAGAGAAGAGGGAAATTGCATGGTAATGGAGAGAGACACTTATTGTTACACAAAATTACATATAAGAGGTTGTGGGAAAATAAACAAGGAGAGAAATGAATTACAGTAGGTATGGTAGAGAGAGAAGATGGGAAGAGAGGGGAGTGGGGATAGTAGAGTATAGGAAAGGTAGCAGAATACAACAGTAACTAATAGGGCATTATGTAAAAATATGGATGTGTAACTAATGTGATTCTGCAATCTGTATTTGGAGTAAAAATGGGAGTTCATAACCCACTTGAATCTAATGTATGAAGTATGATATTCAAGAGCTTTGTAATGTTTTGAGCAACCAATAAAAGAAAAAAAAAGTAGCAACATATATGCCAATAGAAATTCATCATGAAATGTATATAATCCACAGATCGAAAAATGTTCATTTTACTGAACATGGATTCATGTATAATGTTTTTCAACTAGGAAGCTCACCCATAGGTTGAATTTTCAGTTCCAACAGCGTTTAGGAGGAGTGAACTCTTCTCTCAATTTGCATCTGCCAATTCAGCCACCTCACAAGTGTATACGAGTGATATCAGGTAGAATTCTATATGTGCATATAAAAATACATGTGCTGAATAGGCTACAGAGAAAGGGAGACAGGGATTCACATATTTGCTAATTTTAAAAACACATTTAGAACTATTTCAACAAAAAAATTGACTAGACTTATAACTCCTACATTATATAATGCAAAAGGCAATTCCAAGTATACACAATGCGTCCTCTGAACTGCTTGTGTTTCTTCTCTTTTTGGCTTATTTTTCACCATCATATTAGGATTATTAGTCAGAGACTAGTAGGGCATGGGTTAGTGTCAGGGATTCAGTATTTCAAATGGAAAATTGAAAAATGAATCCAATGTGTATGTAAATATGTGCTACACAAAAATCTTCTCACTCACATCCAGAACAATGCCTTGACATTACCTACGCCCCAAGTAAAACACAATTAGAGTAGAAAAGTGTGAAAATCTATGAATACATATATGGAATGGAATATGCTCCGGAGTTTACAACCTTGGAGGTGGTAGAGGAGTTTCCAAAAGTAAAGGACAGGGTAAACACTCCACAAAAAGGAGCTCTGCTGGCTTAAGAATTCTTGGGAAACGGCTTCTGAGGTTGGGCACTTGAAATATATGTTGTTGTCATGAGCTTTAGCTTCCTTTGTAGTGAGACCATCATAGCTGGGTCTGCATCTATGTAACCGAAAGACATGGTTTCTTATATTCCAATGAACATGAGGCAGCAGTGCTCAATTCTCTCTTTGTAGCTAAACTGTGTCCATTGGAAGCTAAGTGTCTCCCAGTGGGGACTGTGAAGACATTTGGTGATCCTCCACTTTTCGTGGTATTTCTTGCTGCTGCACTGGGAATTTGGTATTTGCTTCACAAAACATAAAAAGTTCATCTGAGATACAGTGCTGGAGGGAGTTCTGTCACGTGTGGTGGGTCAGGGTCTGCAGGAGAATGCACCAACCAGGCTTGTATCCCACATAGCTTGCCCCAATAACCATAGCAACCTGATTCTGAATATTGCCCTGAAAACTCTCCATTTAACAAGATGCCTTTACATATAAGGGTCTGATGTCTGCACTATATCAGTCACAAAAAATTTGGAAGCCAATGGCAGATTCACATGGCCCCACCATGATGTTTTATCACACACCTGCCCACCACTGATCTAGGCCCCCTACTCAGCAGGCTCCAAATTACTGGCTTCTCTTGTTCTACACCATTTTAATGAAACCCACTCAAAAACAAGGCACTGTCTGGTATACACATGATCAGCAACAGGACATCAAAAGTTTCTGCAGTGCCACCTGGTCATGGGAATTTCAAAAATTTCATGGTATTTATCTAGCAATTTTTCAAGGATGAAGTTAGAGGCACTGTGGGTTTCAATTCATTCAGGAGCCATTAAGTGTTGAGAAAGTTCATTACAATGAACGCTCTGGAGAACTCTCACAGTCAATGCTTCTCAAACAGTTGCCAAAAGGTCTCCTGAAGCCAGGCCAACTGACATCTACAATGTGAGGTCCATGTGTGTTTTGACTCTCAAATATGGGTGCTAAGTCTTTCAGAATAAAATCATGTGATATCCTGGCTGAGATTCTCAGGCCTCTGTGGAAACCACCCTGGGCCTAGATCTCAGTTTCCAAGAGTGAGTCTCATGCGTGGCCTCCTAAAATCCCAACACAATTCATGGCAATACTTCTCTGAGGTCAGTTTCAGAACTCAGTCTCTAAGGGGAATCACACCAGAGTTCAAGCCCAGGTGGACCCAGTCATCCCTTCCATCCGCCAAAAAATGACCACAATTAAAATCAAAACACTCCCACAGGGCCATCATCTTCTTCCATGTAGACACTCATCATAACCTCCAGCTGGAGGTTTCTATGAGCCCAAATAAGCTCACTTGCCCCTCATTTGCCTAAAATCATGATGGCCTGGAAACTCTTCCTGTGAACCAGGAATGATCAAATATTCCTGCTGTTAAAGTGTTCCACTTCTCCAATTTGAGGCCTACTGGCTGTAGGGTATAGATTCTTTATGTGATTTGGAGTCATGAGAAAACCCAAGCAAATATGGGCTAGCCTCTGCAGGGATTTCAAGAACTCATTTGACCCAAAGGATCCCTATTCTCACTTTATGGAGGTCAGGAACCTAAAACAAGAAGGCAAAAATATTCATCAACAATGACTGCTCTTTTGGCCATTTTAGTTTTGGAAGCACATGGGATCTTTCTTTAGATCCATCAGGTGCTGAGAATCAAAGCCACAACCTCATACAAGGACAAGAGGCTGATTCAGACACATCTCATTCCAAATCAATTAAGCAAAGAGCCACAGGTGATGTCCATACATTTCCATATGAAAACAGTTTTCTTCAGGCTACACAAAGGGGTGGCCTGAGGCAAAGACCTTTCTGACATTCAGGGTAATAGAAATAGAAGTAAGCAAATGGCCCAAAGAAGGGTTTCTCCACTGAGACTTTACTGGTCACACTGAAATCTGAGTTTTCTTAGATGTCTCCATTCCCTTCAGCAATCCAGTACATGGCCATGTCACAGAATCTTGTGGTGTTACATATTTGGGAAACAAAACCATGAGCCTATTCTGGAGAGTGGCCAGAATTCACGAAGAAAACAGGAACTTTAGAAGATAGTAGATGTTGCCCATCCATAAGGCAAGCTGCAGTCCATTCATTAATTGGGCAGTATGAATGCGGGGAAGCTTTCAACTATAGACAACACATCCATTGATGCATTCTCTTTTCTAATGTCTACAACCACGGATACAGTGGGATACACAGACCTAGAAACACTCACCATGTCAAACGACTTACTAGAAACAGTCCACTCCAAACCAAACAAACCACCTTTCCTACCTATTCTCAGAACATGAGAAAAAACCACAAACTCACACCTACAACGGCAAAGGCACTTACTTCCCCCAAATAGGTCTGTGACTATCCGGAGTGTCTTCTGACTGGTGGGCCATATTATGTTCCCCCAAAATGGCCTGTCCTGTTTCAGATCTGGTCTCCTTGTCCAACTCTGTGAAGTTGTCAGGAGCCAAAGGTGAGCCACTACCTGCTTTCTCAGGAAAGGCCCCTCATCAGAGCTCTGCTGGCATTTGGCCATCCTCACATCAGTAGGTACCAAGAAAGACTGACTATGTCTTTGGGAAAAGAAAACAAGTTAGCCCACTGGAACTGGGAGTGGGACTGGCTCTGGGTGCCTTCCTTTCTGGATCCCAGGTTCAGAGAATTCCATCACCAAGGAAGTGAAGTGAGGTCACTTCTTTCAGGAACTGAATATGGTCACTACCTTGGTAACCACTTTGTGCTAACAGTTGCATCCAGGGTTCCCATGAGATGGAGGCTGCCCCAACATCCTGTGACACATTCAGAAGTTAGAATGGTATATCAACCATAGGCACCAGGGAACAGCTCTCCACAGAGGCCTGGTTCAGTCCATCTTCTCTTCATTAAGAAGAGAGAGGCTGATTCAGACTATCAATTAATCCTGACCAGGTTGTTTGCCATGGAAGATGACTATTGCTCTCTCAGGTCCTACATAGCTGCCTATATCTTCTGCAAGGATCATTTCTCCATGGATCTTTGATGTTCTCAGCAGGTGGAAGATCATCTACATTCCTATATTGTAAGACCCACACTGTCCCTGCTCTTAAGTAAGTTATACTGAGGGAACAGTGTATGGTTAGGGTTAATAACATGTTCAATTTGGGTTACAAATCATTCTGCGGGATGAATAATGGTATTGGCAAAATGCGATATTTACAAGAGTATATATGTGAAACATAAGTATGAAAGCAGAAATCTAGGTAAGATTTGAAGCCCAGAAGGGCATTTGGGACTTGAGTGGGATACTTAGCTTTGAGTAATTTGCAGCACAGATGTCTCAGATAAATCAATATACACTGGCATCGTACCTTGTACCGTGGATATTGAATGTTGAAGAGAACATCCAGTCAAAAACTGATAGTCGGTAGGATTAGGAAGGTAGTTGGTAGGTTTAGAAAGAAGAGTGAGTATAGGATTTGGACCAAAAGTTCTTTCGCAATAAGATTTCGGGTAGAGAGTGTATGTAAATGTAAGCACATGTGAAGAGTCAGTCACAATGATGAACTGGGGAAAAATATAGGAAAGCAGATATCAATAGAGACATTAGGAAATCAAGCAAAGTATAAATTGTGTGATAGGGTTAGACATTTTCAACAGGTTTGAAGTTGAATATATAATCTTAAGAAGAAACAAATATGTAGTCAAAAATAGAATTGATATTTGAGAGCATTAGGCAACCTGTACATGGATGTTTTTAGTAATCCATGCTCACTTTCCATTTACGCTTTGGTACAATTGTAAGTGTGACATTTGCTTTTTGTGTCCAGAATATTTCTGTAATAAAATGTGTATGTAGATCAGGTGAAAAGAGTATTTCTTCCACCAATTCTGCGAGCAATATTTTGAAGACTTACAAATTAGTATGGGGGTACAAATAGGTGTACCCTGTTTCAATGAATATAGACATAATGCATGAATAGACCATACTGTGAATAAATAATATAACTGGATCCACTTTAAATAATGGATTGAATAAATATCTGAAAATTTATAAGAAATTTTATATTGATATGCAATCATTCATTCCAACCAGTTATATATCTAACGATAATCTTAGGGTTATGGTTTATCATGAAGGGTGTGTGAGTTTTGGTTCAAAATTGATTATGGAAATCGAAAATAATATATTTGGAAAAAAGTCTCATGAATAGACCAGTCAAGAAACATAGAGGAATACATGTGTTCTGGAGCAGGAAGTGATTGAAAGTGAAACAAATGCCTATAAATTTGCTAACTAGTGAATAAAATATATATACTATGATGTGCATAAACTGAAGAAATAGTAATGTACCAGTGTGGAATAAAAATTAACGTCAAAATACACATCATGTCTCATAGGAACCTACATGCATTGATGTTAAACTGGGTCAGTTAATGTACACATATTAGGATTTGTATGCACCTTTTACTGAAGTTAGTTTTCAGTACTAGGAAACAAATATGTATTTCGGGTGGATGAATATTTCAAAGAATAATCTTGTGAAAAGTTGATTATTAATCCACATACATGAACATGAATGAATTTAGGGAGTGTATATAAGACACATATATTTCATATTTTTAAAAATATGGAGAGTATATATATATATATATATATATATATATATATATATATATACACATATATATATATACACACACACACACACACACACACACAAACACAGACATTAAAAAGTAGCAATATATATGCCAATCGAAATTCATCATGAAATATATATCATAAAGATGCAAAAACATTCATTTTAGTGAACATGGGTTTATGTATAATGTTGTTCCACTGGGAAGCTCACCCATAGGTTGAATTTTCAGTTCCAACAGCGTTTAGGAGGAGTGATCACTTCTCACACTTTGTATCTGCTAAGTCATATACCTCACAAGGATGTACGTGTGATACCTTGTAGGATTCTATTGGTGCATATAAAAATACATGTGCTGAATAAGCTCCAGAGAATGGGAGACAGTAATTCACATATTTGTTAACTTTAAAAACACATGGAGAACTATTTCAATTAAATATTGAATAGATTTATAACACCTACCCTTTATCATGCAAAAGGCAAGTCCAACTCTGAACTGCAAGTATTTATGTACTGTTTGGGTTATTTTCTTCCATCATATTTGGATTAGTAGTCAGAGTCTGGTAGAATATGGGTTAGTGTCAGGGATTCAGAATTTCAAATGGAAAATAGAAAAATTAATCTTCTGACTCTCATCCAGAACAATGCCTTGTCATTACTTTCGCCCCAAGGGAGACACAATTAGAGTAGAAGAGTTACAAAATCTGTGATTACATTTCTGGAATAGAAAATGCTCAGGAGTGCACAAACTTGGAGGTGGAATAGGAGTTTCCAAAAGTAAGGACAGGGTACACACTCCACAAACATGAAGCTCTGCTTGCCTAAAACTTCTTGAGAAACTGCCAGTGAAATTGGGCACTGAAATATAGGTTGTTGTCAGGAGTTAAGCTTCCTTTGTAGTGAGACCCTCAAAGCTGGGTCTGCATCTATGAGACCTGGAGGACAACATTTCTTATTTTCCAATGAACACGAGGCAGCAGTGCTGAATTCTCTCTTTGTAGGTAAACTGTGGGCACTGGGGGCTTATTGTCTCCCCGTGTGGACTGTGAAACCATTTGGTCATCCTCCACTTTTCGTGGTGTTTCTTGCTGCTGCACTTGGAGTTTGGTTCATGCTTCACGAAATACAAGGAGTTCAACTGGGAAACAGTGCTTGAGGTAGTTCTGTCACGTGTGGTGGGTCAGGGTCTGCAAGAAAATTCACCAACCAGGCTTCTATCTCTCAAAGATTGCCCGCTTGTCCATAGCAACCTGATTCTGAGCATTGCCCTGAAACTACGCCATATAACAAGATGCTTTTACATATAAGGGTCTGATGTCTGCACTCTGTCAGTTACAAGCCATTTGGAAGCCAATGGCAGATCCAAATGGCCCCACCATGATGTTTTATCACACACCTCTCCACCACTGCTCTAGGCCCACTACTCAGCAGGCTCCAAAATACTGGCTTCTCTGTTCTAAACAAATTTCATGAAACCCTGTCAATCAAGGCACTGTCTGGTACACTCATGGTAAGCAACAGGACATCGAAAGTTTCTGCAGTTCCACCTGGTCATGGAAATTTCAAAAATTTCGTGTTATTTATCTAGCCATTTTTCAAGGATGACGTTGGATGCACTGTGGATTTCAATTATTCAGGAACCATTAAATGTTGAGAAAGTTGATTTCAAAGAAAATTCTAGAGAACTCTCACAGGCAAGGCTTTCCAAAGAGTGGACAAAGGTCACTTGAAGCCAGGACCATTGAGGTCTACAATGTGAGGTCCTATGTCTTTTGACTCTCAACTATGGCTGCCAAGTCTTTCAGAATAAAATCATGTGATATCCAGGCTGAGATTCCCAGTTCTTTGTGGAAAGCCACCCTGGTCCTAGATCTCAGGTTCCAAGGGCGACTCTCATGCGTGGCCTCCTAAAATCCCAACACAATTCATGGCAATACTTCTCTGAGATCAGTTTCAAAACTCAGTCTCTACGTGGAAACACACCAGAGTTCAAGCCCAGTTGACCCAGTCATCTCTTCCAACCGCCACACCAATGACCAGAATTAAAACCAAAACACTCCCACATGGCCCTCATTTTCTTCCATATAGTCACTCATCATAACCTTGGCTGGAAGTTTTAATGAGGCACACAGCCCAAGACAATGTCAAAATAAGCTCCCTTGCCCTTCATTTGTCTAAAGTCAGTGTTTCCTGGACAACGTCCCTGTGAACCAGGACTGATCAAAGAGGCATGCAATTAATACTGTTCCGCTTTTCCAATTTGAGGCATAATGACTGTTGGGTATAGTTTCTTTATGTGATTTGCAGTCATAAGAAAACCCAGCACCTATGGGCTAGCCTCTGCAGGGCTTGAAGAACTCAGTTGACCCAAAGATCCCTGTTATCACTTGATGGAGATCAGGAACCTTACAGAGGAAGGCAAGAGACTTCATCACAATGACTTCTCTTTTGGCCATTTTGGATTTGGATGCACACATGGGATCTTTCTTTAGATCCATCAGGTGCTGAGAATCTAAGTGATAATCTCAAACTGCACTAAGAGGCTGATTCAGACATATCTCTTTGCAAAGCAATTAAGCCAGGAGCCACAGGTGATGCCCATTTATTTCCATTTGAAAACTGTTTTTTTCAGGCATTGGAAATGTGGGGCCTTAGGCAAAGACCTTCCTTACATTCAGGGCAACAGAACAATAGGTAAGCAAAATCCCAAAGCAGATTTTCTCCACTGAGACTTTCCTGGTCACACTGATATCTGAGTTTTCTGAGATATTCACCATTCTCTTCAGCTATCCAGTACATGGCCATGTCCCAGATTGTGGAGGAGATACATATCTTGAACACAAAACCATGAGCCTATGGGAGAGTGGCCAGAATTCAGGAAGAAATCACGAATGTAGGAAGGTAGTAGGTGTTGCCCACCCATAAGGTAACCTGCAGTCCATTCATAAATTGGACAGGATGAATTCTGCGAAGATTTCTGCTAGACAGGACACATCTATTGATGCATTCTCTTTTCTATTGTCTACAACCACGGACACAGTGGGATATCCAGACATAGAAACACTCGCCTTCTCAAAGGACTTACTAGAAACAGTCCACTCCAAACCAAACAAACCGACTTTCCTACATATTCTCAAAACATGAGACAAAATCAAAAACACACACACACACACACACCCACAAAGGCACCTTCTTTCCCCAAATAGGTCTGTGACTATCCAGAGCGTCCTCTGACTGGTGGGCCATACTATGTTCCCCTGAAACGGGCTGTGCTATGTCAGATCTGGTCTCCTTGGCCAAAACTGTGATGTTATCAGGAGCCAGCGGTGAGCCACTGCCTGTTTTCTCAGGTAAAGCCCCTCTTCAGAGCTTTCCTGGCATTTGTCCATCTTCAATTTAGTTGCCAAGAAAGACTGACTCTGTCCTTCTTAAATCCAAACATTTGAGACCACTGGGACTTGGACTGGGACTGCCTCAGGGTGCCTGGCTTCCTGGATCCCAAGTTCAGAGTGTTCCATCAACGAGAATGTGACATAGGTCACTTCGTCTAGAACTGAATGAGGTCACTGCCTTGGCAACCACTTTGTCTTAACAGTTGCTTCCAAGGGTCCCTGAGATGGATCCTGCCCCTACTTCCTATGACACTTTCACAAGCTAGAATGGAATATCAACCACAGGCACCCGGGAACAGCTCTCCACACAAGCCTGGTTTGGTCTATCTTCTCTACATTAAGAAGAGAGAGACTGCTTCAGACACATCCCTTCATCCTGACTTGTTTTTTTTTTTTTTGTCATGAAAGATGACTTTCGCACTCTCAGGTCCTTCATAGCTGCCTACATCTTCTTTAGGGATCATTTCTGCATGGACCTTTGAGGTTCTCTGCAGGTTGAAGATCTCCTACATTCCTGTATTGTAAGACCAACTCTGTCCCTGCTATTCTGTAAAGTTAGATTGAGGGAACAGTGTATGGTTACGGTTAATAACATGTTTGATTTGGGTTAGGATCATTCTGCTGGATGAATAATGGTATTGGGAACCTGCGATATATTTAAGATTATATAGGTGAAATATATGAATGAAAACAGAAATCTCGGTAAAATTTGAAGCCCAGAAGGGCATTAGGTCCTTGATTGGGATACTTAGCATTTAATGATGTTCTGCACAGATGTCTCAGATAAATCTATACACAATGGCATAGGACCTGATACCTTGGATGATTGAATGTTGAGGAGAACAACCATTCAAAGAGGGAGAGTCGGTAGGATTAGGAAGATAGTTGGTAGGATTAGAAAAAAGTGTGAGTATAGCATTTGGACAAATAGTTCTTTAGCAACAGGTTTTCAGGTAGACAGAAAATGTAAATGTCAGCACATGTGAAGAGTCAGTCACAGTGATGAAATGGGGAAAATATGTAGGAAAGCAGATATCAATAGCGACATTAGGAAATCAGGCAAAGTATAAAGTGAGTGATAGCAATAGACAATTTCAACAGGCTTGAGATTGAATATATAATCTTAGGAAGTAACAAATATGTAGTCACCAATAGGATTGACATTTGAGAGCATTAGGCAACGTGGACATGGGTGATTTTCATAACCCATACTCACATTCCTTTTAGGCTTTGGTACAATCGTAAGTGTGACTTTGCATTTTGTGGCCAGAATATTACTGTGATAAAACGTATATGTAGATCAGGTGACATGAGTCTTTCTTGCACCATTTCTTGGAGCAATATTTTGAAGGGGTATAAATTAGTATTGGAGGTACATATAGGTGTACCATGTATGTATGAATATAGAGATAATGCATGAATAGACAATACTGCGAATAAATAATATAACTTGTTCCAACTTTAAATAATGGATTGAATTGATATCTGAAAATACACAGGAATCATATATTGATATATATACATTCATTCCAACCAGTAATACATCTAATGGTAATATTACGGTTGTGGTTTATCATAAAGAGTGTGTGAATTTTGCTTCAAAATTGATTATGGAAATCGAAAATAATGTGTTTGGAAAGAAGTCTCATGAAATGACCAGTCAAAAACAAGGAGGAATACATATGTTCTGAAGCAGGAAGTGATTGAATGTGTTACAAATTTCTTTAAATGTGTGAACTTGTGGATGAAATGTATATTCTATGATGTACAAAAACTGCAGAAATAGTAATGTACCAGTGTTTAATAAAAATGAACGTCAAAATACACATCATGTCCCATAGGAATCTACTTGCATTGATGTTAAAGTGGGTCAGCTACTGTAAAAAGATAAGGATTTGTTTGCACCATTCACTGAAGTAACTTTTTAGTACTAGAAAACAAATATGTATTTCAGGTGGATGAATATTTTTAAAACAATCTTATGAAAAGTTTAATATAAAACCACATACATGAACAAGAATGAATTTAGGGAGTGTATAATAGGACACATATATTTTATATTTTGAAAAATCTAGAGAGTATATATATATATATATATATATATATATATATATATATATATATACACACACACACACACACACACACACACACACAAAACACACACAGAGACATTAAAAAGTAGCAATATATATGCCAATTAAAATTCATTGTGAAATATATATCATCCACAGATCCAAAAATATTAATTTTACTGAACATGGATTTATGTATAATGTTCTTGAACTAAGAAGCTCACTCATAGTCTGAATTTTCAGTTCCAAAAGTATTAATGAGGAGTGATCTCTTCTCACACTTTGTATCTGCCAAGTTAGCCACCTCTCAAGAATATACGTGTGATACCAGGTAGGATTCTATATGTGCGTATAAAAATACATGTGCTGAATAGGCTACAGAAAAATGGAGACAGGAATTCACAGATGTGTTAACTTTAAAAACACATGCAGAACTATTTCAACAAAAAATTGACAAGATTTATAACTCCTACCCTATATCATGCAAAAGGCAAGACCAACTATACACCATGCCTCTTCTGAAGTGCTAGTATTTCTATTCTGTTTCGGTTATTTTTCTCCATCATATTAGAATTAATAGTCAGAGTCTAGTAGGGTATGGGTTAGTGTCAAGGATTCAGTATTTCGAATGGAAAATTGAACAATGAATCCAATGTGTATGAAAATATGTGCTACACAAAATTATTCCCACTCTCAACCAGAACAATGCCTTGACAATCCCTTCACCCCAAGTAAGACACAATTAGAGGAGAAGATTTAGAAAATCTGTGAATAAATTTGTGGAATGCAATATGCTCAGGAGCTCACAACCTTGGAAGTGGTAGAGTAGTTTCCAAAAGTATGGGACAGGGTAAAAACTGCACAAACATGGAGGTCTGCTGGCCTAGAGACTTCTTGAGAAACTGCCTGTGAGGTTGGGCACTTGAAAAATATGTTGTTGTCAAGAGCTTTAGCTTCCTTTCTAGGGAGACCATAAAAGCTTGGTCTGCATCTATGAGACCTGGAGGACATGGTTTCTTATTTCCCAATGTACATGAGGCAGCAGTGCTGAATTCTCTTTTTAGATAAACTGTGGCCACTGGGGGCTAAATGTGTGCCGGTGTGCACTGTGAAGGCATATGGTCATCTTCCATTTTCGTGGTGTTTCTTCCTGCTGCACTGAGAGTTTGGTATTTGCTTCACAAAATACAAGGAGTTCAACTGGGTCACAATGCAAGAGGAAGTTCTGTCATGTATGGTGGGTCAGGTTTTGCAGGAGGATACAAGAACCAGGATCCTATCCCACATATCTTGCCCCCTTGACCATAGCAACCTGATTCTGAACAATGTCCTGAAACCTCTCCATATAACAACTTGCCTTTACATGGAAGGTTCTGCTGGCTGCACCATGTCAGTCACAAGCCATTTGGAAGCCAATGGAAGATCCACATGGCCCCACCACAGATGTTTTATCACATACCTGCCCACCACTGCTCTAACCTACTACTCAACAAAGTCCAACTTACTGGCATCTCTGTTCTACACCATTTACATGAAACCCAGTCAATCAAGGCACTGTCTGGTATATTCATGATCAGCAACAGGACATCAAAAGGTTTTCCAGTGCCACCTGGTGATGGGAAATTCAAAAATTTCATGGTATTTATCTAGCCATTTTTTAAGGATGAAGTTGGAGGCACTGTGAGTTTCAATTTTTTCAGGAACCATTAAATGGTTAGGAAGCTCATTTCAATGAAATCTCTGGAGAACACTCACAGGTAAAGCTTCCCAAAGAGTGGCCAAAAGATCATATGATGCTATGCCCATTTAGGTCTACAATGTGAGGTCCATATGAGTTTTGACTCTCAACTATGGGTGCCAAGTCTTTCAGAATAAAATTTGTGGTATCCTGGCTGAGAGGCTCAGTGCTCTGTGGAAAGCCACCCTGGGCCTAGAACTCAGTTTCCAAGGGCGATGCTCATGCCTGGCTTCCAAAAATTTCAACACTATTCATCGCAATACTTCTCTGAGGTCAGTTGAAGAACTCAGACTCTAAGGGAATCACACCAGAGTTCAAGAACATGTGGACCAAGTCATCTCTTCCAACCGCCACCCAAATGACCACAATTTAAACCAAAACACTCCAACGTGGCGCCCATCTTCTTCCATATAGACACTCACAATAAACTCCACTATGGCTGGAGTTTTCCATGAGGGGCATAGCCCAAGACCGTGTCCAAAATAAGCTCTTTTGCACCTAATTTGCCTAAATTCAGGGTGGCCTGGACACCCTTCTTGTGAACCAGAAGAGATTAAATAGGCCTCCCGTTAATACTGCTCCGCTTCTTCAATTTGAGGCCAAATGACTGTGGGGTTTGGATTCTTTATGTGAATTGGAGTCTTGAGAAAACCCAAGCAACTATGGGCTAGACTCTGCAAGGCTTTGAAGAACTCATTTGACCCAAAGGATCCCTAATCTGACTTGATGGAGGTCAGGAAAGTTACAGAGGAAGGCGAGAGACTTCATCCACAAGGACTGCTCTTTTGGCCATTTTGGTTTTGGATGTACACATGGGATCTTTCTTTAGATCCATCAGGACCTGATAATCTAAGCCACAGCCTCACACAGGGTAAATAAGCTGATTCAGACACATCCTTTCCAAAGCAATTAAGCAAAGAGCCACAGGTAATGCCCATTCATTTCCATTTGAAAACTGTTTTCTTCAGGCTTCACAAAGTGGTGGCCTGCGGAAAAGACCTTCCTGACATTCAGGGCAACAGAAGAGTAGGTAAACAAAAGGCCCCAAGCAGGGTTTCTCCACTAAGACTTTCCTGGTCACACTGATATCTGAGTTTTCTGAGATGCTCACCATTCCCTTCAGCTATACAGTACATGGTCATGTCACAGAGCTTCGAGGTTGTACATATCTTAAACAGAAAACCATGAACCTATTCTGGAGAGTGGCCAGAATTCAGGAATAAAACAGGAACTAAGGAAGATTGCAGGTGTTGCACATCAATAAGGCAAGCTGCATTCCATTCATAAATAGGGCAGGATGAATGCTGTGAAGCTTTCTACTAGACAGGACATATTAATTGATGCATTCTGTTTTCTAATGTCTACAACCACGGACACAGTGGGATACACAGACATAGAAATTCTCGCCTTGTCAAACGACTTACTAGAAACAGTTCACTCCAAACAAAACAAACCGCCATTCATACCTATTCTCAGAACATGAGACAAAAAAACAAACCCACACCCATACCACAAAGGCACCTCCTTCCCCCAAGTAGGTCTGTGACTATCCAGAGTGTCCTCTGTCTGGTGGGCCTTATTATGTTCCCTGGAAATAGCCTGTTCTGTCTCAAATCTGGTCTTTTTGGCCAACTCTGTGAAGTTGTCAGGAGCCAGCGGTGAGCCACTGCGTGCTTTCTCAGGAAAGGCCCCTCTTCATAGCTTTCCTTGCATTTGGCCATCCTTACATCAGTAGGTCCCAAGAAAGACTGAGTCTTTCCTTGGTAAATCAAAATAAGTTTGACCACTGGGACTGGTACTGGGACTGGCTCTGGGTGCCTGGCTTCCTGGATTCCAAGTTCAGAGAGTTCCATCACCAAGGAAGTTAGGTGAAGTCACTTCCTTTTGGAACTGAATGAGGTCACTGCCTTGGCAACAACTTTGTCCTAACAGTTGCTTCCAAGGTTCCCATGAGAGGGAGGCTGCTCCTACTTCCTGTGACACTTTCACAGGTCAGAGAGGTATGTCAACCATAGGCATGCAGGAGCAGCTCTCAACACATGCCTGCTTTGGTCCATCTTCTCTACATTAAGAAGAGGGTGGCTGATTCAGACACATCCCTTCATCCTGAGCAGGTTGTTTGCCATGGAAGACTTTTGCTCTCTCAGGTCCTTCATACTTGCCTACATCTTCTCCAGGGATCATTTCTACGTGGACCTTTGAGGTTTTCAGCAGGTGGAAGATCCTCTATTTTCCTGTATTTTAATACCAATTCTGTCCCTGCTCTTCTGTAAAATTAGATTGAGAGAACAGTGTATGGTTAGGATTAATAACAGGTTCGATTTGGTTTAGAAAGAAAACTACACGGTTGAGCAAACAGGGTCCTACAGTTAGCAATAATATGAGGAATTTTAATGGACCGGCCATGGCAGATAAAAGCGCAGTTAATCAGGTCACTATGTGAACCAAGACTCAAACCTCCCTTTTGGGGCCTCTGTCTCTCTTTGACGCTCTTCAAGTCGTTTTCTTAATTTATTCATAGATTCTTTTACAACTCCAGTATTGTCGGTACAAAAACAACATTCTTCCCTCAATGCAAGAAAAAAGGCACCTTTCTCTCATGAAGAGGAGGTCCAACACTCGCCTGCTTTGTAAAACAACTTCAGAAAGAGAGAGGTTAAAATTCCTTTAAAGCTGTGATGTCGGTTTTTAATGTCTTTAAGTTTTGGCCTATTTCTGCTTCTAATTGTGTCTTTGTTGTGTCTCATGGACTAGCCCACCCCTTCAGCAACTATTATTTCTAATAGGATGGCTAAAGTGAGGGATACAGGTTCCCGCTGGAACCGGGTTGTATGCCCCCCTATTTGATCTTTAAATGAACCAAAGTCATGATAGAGAACTCTGGAAAACATCTGCATCATTACATAATTAATCACATATATTGACCATTTTATGAAAACCTAAATAATGTTAAAGTGTATAGAATTATACTGTTGTAGGGATGGACAAGGAAAGGGACCTAAGATAGCACCACACACAGGAAAACAGCCTTATTTGGTTGCATCCGGATTTAGAGGGCATTGCTTCTGTTGTAATCAATTAATCCCCTGAACCCCAAGTTTTGGTAGTTTTAGAATTTGTACCCAACATGTAAGGGAAGTGTATCAGAAGTTCACAGTCTGTAGAAATTCACAAAAATCAGTTTTTGTTTCTGTTTTTGTTCCTCTGTTCTGGGCAAGTTAACTTTTCAAGGACACCTTGGAAAGGGAGAGCTTTTTTGTCTTTTTTTTTTCTCCCTGCCAGCTGTCACCATGAAGCCCAGTTGGTAACTTTTTTATCTTAGAAATGTAGTCATCTCTGTGAAGCCCCAGCTCAAGGCCAGAGGCTTTGTTCACATATTTTGTGAAAACCTACTAAGGCGGTGTCAAGCTTAGGGGTGGTGATTTTTCCAGCCAGTGGCCAAATAGAACAGGGCAACACGAAAAGTGGAAGTTTATCTACATTGAACTCTTTCAGAGGGACTCTTTTGCTGAAAGACCTAATGTAAGCCTCGGTGAAGACTTCTGGAGAAGGTTATTTAAGACATATCTATGGACCTGGTACAGAGGGGGAAGACTGGGAAGGCGAGGCTGAGAGCAGCTCCGTGGATCTGAGAATGAGGAAGATGAGATGTAAAAGAATAATGGAAAAGGGGTTTGGGATTTTCCTAGAACAAAACTTGAGCAGTAGAACAGGTAGAGCAGAGGTGAAGATGGGAGTGAGTATTCCAAAAACCCCTGAGGGACTTTAAATTTTTAGAAACCTGTTTTCAGTGATGACAAAGCAACTTTAAAGGCCATTTTTATTACATCTTGGATAGGGGTCTGAGGGCTCTTCTCAGCTGGTTTGAGCTTTGGTTTAGCTTCTTAGAGGACTTGGTGGGACCTAGTGCAGGCACAGACAGAAAAAGAGAGGAGTGAGTGAGTGGAGGGGTACCTCGGTACCTGCTACCTCAGCAAGGGGGCAATGGTCTGAGAACTGGCAGAGGTTTGGGTTTTTGATCTAGTAATTGGAGGTGAGAAATCACGTTGCTGAGGTGGGAGTGACAGCAGAGACTCTAGAGCAGAAGACTGAGGGTGAGGAACTATTGGAGAAGCATAGTACAGGATGTGAGTGAAGGAGGAAAAAGGATTCCGCATAGGGGAATTTTCCCCTTTTGAGCACTTGCCGAAGTTAAAAATGTCACGCAGAATTTGAGGATCTGAAGAACCCTCTGGGGGCCACAGCTTTTGGTTGTCTAATTGGTAATATGGCCAATGCTGTGTACTGAATGTGATGAGGAGTTTGGGTTCCACGAGGCAGCCCCTGTATGCTCACATCCCCATGAGTTACACAAGAAGTTGGCTTTTCCCCCACACAGCCATGGCTGTTTGTGGCTTTGATAGTCCGCCGGGCATACATCGTAATCTAGGCTAGCCAACCTGAATCTGGCTCGCGTTTCTGTGCATCCATAATGTTTGTTTCAATTATCTATGGAACGGAAGGGATTTAATGAAACTTTAGTGGGATCCTCTTCATCAGGGTTATCTCAATAGGAAAGACGTATACCAAGCTGAAAAATGTCTGGGTGGAGAGATAGCCACCAGGTCCCTAAGGGGGCTGTATGCGAGATATACCATACTTCTTGTCTAGTAGGATTTGAGATCAGCCTTCACTGCTGAACAGGCTGATGAGGGTTAGGAGTACTGGTGGCCAAGGGGAGAGTCTACAGTCTTGTCCACATAGCGAATACGAAATTTGAAATGGTTACCAGTCTTTTCCAGTTTCCAACCAGAGTCTGGACACAGCGAAGGCTTTAGATGAGAGGCATGGATCCAAAAAGTGATTCTGTCTACTTTTACCGCTGTAGGTGTTATAAGTAGCACCTGGTATGTTCCTTTCCAGCGGGGTTCTAGGAATGACACCTGATGTTGTCTTATGTAGACGAAGTCTCTTACTTGATATTGATGTGGAATCCCCTCGTCCCCAGGTTGGTAGGCAGTGGCCACCTGTTTCCACAGTTATCACTGAGTTCTTTCAATGGCTTTAAGTCTGTCAAGCAAGGGGTGTGGAAGGGATTGTTAGGCCTTAGAGTTGGGGATTAGGTCCCTTACTGGATGATGGGCATCATAGAGAATTTCATAGGGGGTGAGGTTACACAAAGAAACTAAGGGAGTATTTCTCGCATGAAACAGTGCATAATGCAGGAGCATAGTCCAATCTTTTATGCCAGTCTCTAAGCTTAATTTTGTTAAGGTCTCTTTAGTGGTTCTATTTATTTTTTCTACCTCCTCTGAGCTCTGGGGTATATAAGCATAATGTAACTTACAATTAATCCACACGTGACTTACCTGGGCCATGAACACAAGTCCATTATCAGACCCTATTACCTTAAACAGACCATATCTTGGAAAAATATCTTCCAGGATCTTCTTGAGAACCATTTGGGCCGTTGTTTTTTTTTTTTTTTTTTTCTGTGTGTGTGTGTGTGTGTGTGTGTGTGTGTGTGTCTGTGTAAGGCTTCAATCCATCCTGAAAATGTATCTACAAAGACTAGGAGATATTTAAGTCCATACCTTGCTGGCTTAATTTCAGTAATGTCCACTTCCCAGAATTGTCCTGGTCTGGTTCCTCATAGGTGCTTTCCTCTAAGAAACTTGGAAGGGTAAGCATTAAACAATTGACTGACCCAACAGGCTTTTGTTACCGGTTCAGTTTTTTTCTTTCGCTGTGAGTTGGTTAGTGGAAAACTCTGTTCTTAATCCTACAGGAGTGCCTGCAGTTTCTTTGAACCAAGGTGAGTGAGTTGACGTACATTTTTAACTTAGTGTAGGGCTTTCTGTAATTGCAGGCTGAGCTCAGTAAAGTTGAGGCGTTCAGTGTCAGTGTCCTTAGATGTTATTTAAACTTCCTGTTACTCAGGGGTCCATTGGAATTGGGCATCTCCCTTTAACAGCGGGTATAAAGGAGCAGATAAGGACGCGAACCCATTTATCCATAGCCTGCAAAACCCAGCAATCCCAAGAAACTCTCTTAGTTGTCTGCTGTAAGATGGGGTTGGTATCTGCTCAACGGTTTGTTTTCTGGGCTCAGTGAGCCATCGTTTACCGCCCCTGAGGAAATAGTCATGGAAGATTACTTCTTGCTGGCAAATTGGGCAATTTTGGCAGAAGCTCTATACCCGAGTTGAGCAAGCTCTGATAATAGTGCTTGGGTCCCAGTTCAGTTTTCCTTGGTGTTGGATGCCAGTAGCAGGTGATCCACATATTGAAGCTGGGTGACTTCGGATGTGTAGTTCTGAAATTGTTGAGATCTCTGTGGAGGGCTTCATCAAAGAGAGTGGGGGAGTTTTTGAACCCCTCTGGGAGTCTAGTCCAAGTTAGTTGACTAGACTTTCCGGTTTCTGGGTCTACCCACCCAAAAGCAAACAGCAACTGACTATCTTTATGCAGAGGCAAGCAAAAGAAAGCTTGTTTTAAGTCCAGAACAGTATACCATTTCTGCTCAGGGTTCAGAGTGCTAAGCAGTTTGAACAGATTAGGTACTGTGGGGTGAATGTCCTGCACTCTGTTGTTGATCTCTCTTTGGTCTTTAACAGGTTGATAGTCCCCGGTTCCTGGCTTTTTCTTCTAATAACAGGGGAGTGTTCCAGGCCAATTGACAGGGCCTTAGGACCCCTAAGGCCAGATATTTCTGAATATAGGGCCTTATCCCATCTTTAGCTTTTTATGCTTAGAAGATATTATTTGACATTGATTGGGGAGGCTGAGGTTTTTAACTCCACTGTTATTGGAGGTTGTTTCACGGCCAGGCCTAACACAGCAGTTTTTGCCCAGGCATCTGGGTAATCTGTTATCCATTTCTGCGGTAGCTTGCCTGTTTGATCAGTCTTGGGGGGTGTGAAGAGTGGATGTTTATCTTCTACTAATATAGTTACAGCCGTGACTATAGGAGTTTTTACTGAAGGATTTAGAAATTTCTTTTGGGGGCTTTCAGGGTTAAAAGTTATTTTGGCCCAGAGCTTGGTGAGCAGATCTCTGCCCATCAATGGGTGCGGGCATTCTGGGATTACTAGGAAGGAGTGATGGATTTTTCCTTTCCCCAGGTCCATGGTCCTCTTAGTAGTCTAAGCCCGATATTTACTGCCATTAGCCCTTTGAACTACAGACCTTTTATTTGATAGACGGCCCAATGGGGCCCTAAGGGCTGAGTATACTGCTCCTGTATTCACTTCAAAGTTTTCTGGGGTCCCCTACTCTTCAAAAGTTACCCTGAGCTAGGGGAAGGAATCTGAGCCGCAACTTTCTTAGTCATCTCCCAGAGTCAGAATGGCTGGCTGGCGTGTCTGTCTCTTTATAGGGCACTCTTTGGCCCAGTGTCCTTTTTTTTACAGTAGGCACATTGATCTGAGGCCAGGGGTGGCCTCTGGCACGGGCCCAGGTATCCCTTCCTGTCACCTTATGTCTGAATTTCTGGCCTATTTCTTGTTGTGACCAGGATCTAAGTCAATGCCTTAGTCTTTCTTTTGCTTCTCTCATCCTCCCTTTGCTCCCTTTCTTTTTCCCTGTTTCTCTTTTATAGTATATTTTTTTGGCTTCTCTGACTAAATCTCTCTTTTAACTTTTTTTTTTTTTTTAATATCCATGGCAGCTTCCCCAATTAAGGCCATCATGACAGATGCCTTTTGATCTGCTGCCTGAGGATCGAAAGGAGTATATCTCTTATATGCCTCCATAATTCTCTCTAGAAACATAGAGGTAGATTCATCAGGCCTTTTAATAATTTCTCTTACCATGGCCAAATTAGTTGGTCACCTAGCGGCCCCTTGGATACCCGCTATTAGAGCCTGGCAATAATTGGACATATGCTCCCTATCTTCAAAGGTGTTGGGGTCTCAGTTGGGTTGGTTTAAGGGGAAGCCGGCTTTGATTATGTTGGGAAGTTGTGTTGGTCGCCCATCAAGTCCGAGGATATTTTTTTCTAGCTTCCAGGAGGTTTTTCCTCTCATTCCTCTGTCGTGAAGAGAGTCCCTAGGAGTTGTTGGCAGTCATCCCAAGTAGGCAGGTGTGAAAACGTTGGCGTGTTCTCTGAGTTTTTTTAGCCGGGCCAGCTTCCTCTAGGGAAGGAGGGGCTGTGTGTGCCATTGGACAGTCATCTGGAGGGTGCTGGGCCATCCTGGCTTCCTCGAATGGTGGAGAGGCTGAGTAAGCAGCAGGGGAATTACTTACAGCGTTTTGGGGGTTGGGGGACAAGGGCAGAGGATAAGGACGAGTAGAGTCTTGAGACTCAGGGAGAACAGAGGGTGGAGGTTGAGGAGCAGAGAGTTTGAGAGATAGAATCGTAGGGGAAGGAGTAGGAGTGGGTGCAGGGACAAGGAAAGGCTTCACCCATGGAGGAGGAGATTTGCAGAGGTCCTGACAAGTTAAGATATATGGCTATTGATCTGGATGGCTTTGTGGCCCCGGCTGAAAGACAATATCTCAGACTTTTCAAATTAGTGCGAAGTAGAAACATCTTTCTAGGGGCCATCCGACTACAAAGGTGGGTTATTCTGAGACACAGAATCTGCCAGGTCTGGTGTTTTAATGAAAAAGAAAGAATCTGAGCCCTTAAGCAGACTTTGGTCCAGTGATTAAGGGTCAGGGACAGAGGCATTGAAGTGCTCTGTCCCATAATGAAATATACACAGACAGTGAAAGCAAAGACACACGACACAGACAAGACAAGACAATAAAGACAGACAATGGACGTCCAATACTGAGACCAGGACTGAGTAGCGGGCAAATCCTGATGGGCTGCCAATTCCAAATCTGAAAGAAAATATCACTGAGTCGAGGAGACTATGGTTCCTCGATTTCCCGAGTCCATCCCACAGGAACATGGCCTGTGGCTCTGTGACATGTGTGTCAGCCACCGTGGGAGAGAGCTCACGCTCTTTACCAATAGCCATTTTGTCAAACCCTAACCTGAATTCTGAAACCAGAAAGAGGGGCCTTATTTACCCCCAGAGGAGCCCATTGGGGGTCTTTCATCTGCAGCTGCCGGATCTCGCTGGGGCCACCAGAAGTAAAGGTCGGGTGAGCGTCGGTGGAAGAGACCACCGAGAGATTGTCTAATGCAACCTCAAAGGGTTTATTGGGAGTCCGGCATGCAAGGGCTCAGAGATCAGTTGAATAGAGCAGAGAGCCCTGAGAACAGCTTAAGAAGTGCTTATATATTTTCCTTGGAGAGGGCAGGGAGGGAAGTTTACTGATGGTTAAGGGCGAGTGGGCGGTTTGCGTGCAAATGGTTGATGGAGTACATTCTGCAGTTTGGCAGTTGGGGGCAGCACATTCTGGGAACAAGAAGAGCAAACAGTTCTCAAGATTTCAACCGTGTTTTATTAAGCATACAGAAAAACAGGACGTGACAAGTACCTATTTTATTAACCTTTCAATATAACTATGAAAACAGAAATCTAGGTAAGATTTGAAGCCCAGAAGTCCATTTGGTCCTTTATTGGTATACTTAGCTTTGAATTACATTCCGTAGAGATGTCCTAGAATTATGGATATACAATGACACAGGACCTTGTACCTTCTCAGAGGTCAGTTCCAAAACACAGTCTCTAAGGGGAATCACACCAAAATTCAAGACAAGGTGGACCCAATTATCTCTACCAACCGCCACACAAATGCCCACAATTAAAACCAAAACACTCCCAAATGGCACTCATCTTCTTCCAAATAGACACTCATCATAACTTCTGGCAGGAGGATTCCATGAGAGGCGCAGCACAAGACAGTGTCCCAAATAATCTCCCTTTCCCCTCATTTGCCAAAAGTCAGAGTGGCCTGGACACCCTTCCTGTGAACCAGGACTGATCAAATATGCCTGCCATTAATACAGCTCTGTTCTTCAATTTGAGGCCTACTGTCTGTGGGGTTTAGAGTCTTTATTTGAACTGGATTCATAAGAAAACCCAAGAACCTATGAGCTAGCATCTGCAGGGCTTTGAAGAACTCAATTGACCCAATGGATCCCTTTTCTCACTTGATGGAGGTCAGGAACCTTACAGAGGAATGCGAGAGACTTCATCAACAATGACTGATTTTTTTGGCCATTTTGATTATGGATCCACACATGGGATATTTCTTTAGACCCATCAGGTGCTGATAATCTAAGCCACAGGCTCACACAGGGCCAAGAGGCTGATTCAGACACATCCCTTTACAACGCACTTAAGCAAAGAGCCACAGGTGATGCCCATTCATTTCCATTTGAAAACTGTTTTCTTCAGGCTTCACAAAAGCGTGGCCTGAGGCAAAGAACTTCCTGACATTCAGGGCAACAGAACAATAGGTAATCAAAAGGCCCTTTGCAGGGTTTCTCTACTGAGACTTTCTGGGTCACACTGATATCTGACTTTTCTGAGATGCTTGCCATTCTCTTCAGCTATCCAGTACATGTCCATGTCACAGTGGTTGGAGGTGGTACATATCCTGGATGCAAATGCATGAACCTATTCTGGAGAGTGGCTAGATTTCAGGAAGAAAACAGGAACTTAGGAAAATAGCAGGTGTTGCCCATCGATAAGGCAAGCCCTAGTGCATTCATAAATTGGGCAGGATGAATGCTCGGAAGCTTTCTACTTGACAGGAAACATCCATTGATGCATTCTCTTTTCTAATGTCTACAAGCACGGACACTGTGGGATACACAGACATAGAAACACTCGCCTTGTGAAACAACTTACTAGAAACAGTTCACTCCAAACCAAACAAACCGACTTTCCTGCCTATTCTCAGAACATGAGACAAAACCACAAACACACATCTACACCCACAAAGGCACCTCCTTCCCCAAGTAGGTCTCTCACTCTCCAGAGTATCCTCTGACTGCTGGGCCATACTATGTTCCCCCAATATGGCGTGTCCTGTCTCAGATCTGGTCTCCTTGTCCAACTTTGTGAAGTGTTCAGGAGCCAGCTGTGAGCCACTACCTGCTTTTTCAGGAAAGGCCCCTCTTCAGAGAACTCCTGGCACTTGGCCATCCTCACATCAGTAGGTACCAAGAAAGACTGACTCTGTCCTTGCTAAATTGAAGCAAGTGAGACACTGGGACTGGGACTGAGACTGACTCTGTGTGCCTGGCTTCCTGGATCCCAAGTTCAGAGAGTTCCATTACCAAGGGATTGAGGTGAGGTCACATCCTTCAGGAACTGAATTAGGTCTCTGCCTTGGCAACCACTTTATCCAAACAGTTGCTTTCAAGCGTACCATGAGAAGGAGGCTTACCCTATTTTCTGTGGCACTTTCACAAATTAGAATGGTATATCAACCATAGGCACCAAGGAACCACTCTCCACGAAGGCCTGATTTGGTCCATCTTCTTTATATTTGGAAAAGAGCCTTTAGTCCAGGGAGCACTACAGTGAACCTCTGCACTAAAACTATTAGCAAGCACCTGATGGAGGAGGCCTCCATAGGTAAGTGGCTCTTTTATAACATCTGATATCCAGTTAAGGGAGATCTCTTCTGATGACAGAGATGTGGCACGGGGAGGCTCACATATACTTCTGTGCAGAACAGTAACGAGAATCTTTCTGTCCTCTGTTCTGTTCCGTAGGGAATTCCTCTGGAACTGTAGGGAGGTGCCGATGAGCACGCACACGCTCCTACCCTGGAGCTTTAGCAAGATGTTGCACTGTTCCCCTGTTTCTGTGTTTAGCCACCGGGTTTCTGTTTATTTGTGTTCTGTGTTCTATTTTTTTGTTTTTTTGTTTGTTTGTTTTTGTTCGTTTTGTTGTGTGATTTTGGTGGTAAAAACTTAAGTATATTGGACATGAAAATCAGAAATAAAGAGAGTAAGCCTGACACCCCTTTGGACTGTGTTTTAAGGAACTGCAATGAACTTTATCCCCCTTTGAGAAGCAGGATGATAGAAGCGCCTAGCTGGCTGCCTGGAGCACACACATTGCAGAGGGAAATGCCTGCTGGGGACCTAAGAACAGAGTATCTCCCAGGTTAACAAGTGAAACTCCTTTAAAACCCCTTGTCCCTCCATATAAAGAGAGTCACAACTTTGGCAGACTCCCCTGTGTTTCTCCTTTGTTAGCCAAGCAATAAACCTCCTTTTTTCTTCTTCTCAAAACCCAGTCCTCATTATTAAATTGGTATTAATTGGCTTCAAGGTCAGGAACCAAACTTTAAGTTACAAATCTTGTACCCCCCCTCCGCCCCGGAACTTTGTGAGACCTATCTACTGAAATGTTAGGAGATAGAGCATGCTTGGTGTGGAACTGAATCAGAGGAGCTAATCCTGTATGTAAAAGGAGAAACTGAGGGACTCCCAGCAGCTGCCAAAGCCCTGTTGATTCAGGGAATTACCTCCTTCCTTCCCTGCACTGTAAGGATTATGCCACCCTCTGTCTTGTTAAAAAAAGAGAAAAAGAAAAAGGGGACACTAAATGCAGTAAAATCACCATGGAGACACTTTATTTTACATTTCAGGTTGCCCCTCTGTGAAAACATCTGGTCCCCTTGTGGGGACAGCTATGGTCCCACTGGTGTAAGAGATTTTTCTCTTATCTGCTCTGGTTTAAAGGGTTCTCTCTGACAGCCATAGTCTGGACCTCCTTTCTGTCTGTAATGTGTCTTTGTTTCTGGCCCTTTAAGGCATGTGCAATAATGTGTTGATATTATAAATTGTTTTTTGGGAATGATCTTAGCTGAATGTGTGTCGAAATGATGATGTTTTATTTTAACAATCTGGTATCTGAATGGGTTTTTGAAGCATTGCACAATCTTGCAGTTAAAAGTCGGGTTTAGGTAATTGTTTAGTTTATGATTTCAGATAATTCATGCCAGAGAACTTAAATACTTAGGATGGATAACTGAAGAACTCTACTTCCAAGTTGGCAAGAAACTTCCCAATCATACAGTCTTTTTTTTTCACCAATTTTGAATTGGGTAGCCTGGGAAAATGTCACTGTGTGTACCAGTGCATTAATTTGGACATGGATAGTAAATCATAGTATGGTGTCTGTTGACCAAACAAGATGTAAAGATATAAAATTTTGTGAATTGTATCTTAAACTTGTATCATAATTTTCAACATCCGAACCTGAAAATTATGGTTAAAATGCCTTAGTCCTGAGATGTCTGTTCAGAATAGCAGTTTCTTTCCTGCTCCTTCCAGACCTCAGCCATGACTTATGTTGAAATGCAAATGAAAGAAGCCTGCAAGCTTTGTAGGAGACTGATTTGAGATCTAAGGGAAAAAAAAGGTAAATTGTATGGTATTTTCTAATTACTGGCAAGTCATTTTTTCTAGGACTCTTATTTTTTTTCTGAGATACTTTATGATTTTTGACCTCATGATTTTGAGCATACAGACCTAGGTTAATGTTTTTCTGATCAGTTCTATCTTTGACCAACTGTGGACTTCTTGAAACATTGCAATAAAGATTTCACCTGCGAAATGCTACGAGGCCTTTACTATTATTATGTGTGCACAATTTTGTTATGTGTTGTATGTCTATATATACATATGTCCGTATATCATATATATGATACATGAATAAACATATATAAGGAGCGCTCATAAAAAAAAGCGCTCATAAAAACAAATTTTAAAAAGTGGATCCAAAGATCTTTAATTCACGTGATTTAAATGTTTCAATTTAAATTGGATAAAGAGATAAAAACAAATGTCTTTAAATTTAAGCTTACAAAGTTTTCTAGGTGTTCAAACATCTAACAAAATATTAACATCTACAAAATGTCTAATATGCCTTGGCTCTAGTACCTTTCCTTCAACATAAAAATGGTTTACACTGTTCAATACGTTTCTCTAACTTTTTGATAAATAAGTAAAGTAAATTTGATATGGGATTACTCATTCATGAGTACTTTAGTTAGATATCTGATTGATTTACTAAGATCTGTATTTTTTTTAGTAAACTCTGTATAAGATTGTAAAAATCAGTAATGTGTTAATGAGGCAAAAATTTCTTAAAACATAAGTTTACCCATAACATTGAGTTTATTAAGATTTATGTTTTCTAGAGCAAGCAACCATAAAAATTAAACAACTGATTAAATAAGAACTGTTATTTTAGAGCACTATACTGGCATTTCTTTAAAAGCCAAACTTGATTAATGTAGAAACATAAATGTAATTGTTATGCTATTAATGTTTTCATATCTTACAGGTATGCAAGTCTGTAAGGTAGAAACCTTAAAAGAGCATTATATCAAGCTGGTGCTCTGAAGTTGTGTGGTAAAAAATATATTGTGGATTTATTTACCTGTTATCAATAAGATATGTAAATTTTTATGTTACTTTTTACATTGGGGAACAATTTAAATGTATTTTTAAGTTAATTAGAGCCTAATCTTTGTAAAGGTTAAAAACTTTCAGCATTTCTTTAATTCATGTTTTAAATGTGATATCATATGGTGTTAGCTAATGTTCATGTGACCTCAAACAATTTATGTAAACTTTGTCAAAAGATATTTAAAAATAAAGATCAGCTTTAGAATTAAAATACTTAAGATTTATAAAGAGCCCTGCCTTACCTGAGATAAGGCTGTGTGTCCCATCTTACTACATGTGAGAATGACTATGAAACATGTAGGTCAGATAATATTTCTTTAAAGTTATGTTAAAAAGTTTTTTTTTATTGTCAATATTCCTAGGATCTCAAACAGGGGATATAATGTATAACTCAGCCAAAAAATTCAGGGAAGATATTACACGAACTAAGTATTTTTACTTTTGATAATTTTAGTTTGAAATTTTCTTATAAGTGATCTAAAGATTCCCTGTTAGTGTTTTACAAATGCGTTGCTTTAAGAACACAACATGGGTTTATTCAAGATAATAAGTCATCAACTACAATACAGACAGAATAATACAGATCCCAATTAATAAAAAGGTAATTATAAAGTTATAGACATTAAAGCCCAGTACTCTTAATATAAGGCTGTTAAAATTTATTTGCTGGATGTTTAAGATTAGGATTTAAAATTAATGTTAAATGAAAAGGGCCAAGAAAACCAATATTTGGCTCTTGCCCTCTGAGTCAGTCTGAATCCAGGGAACAGGGGACTTCTCTAAAGAGCTTTGCAACTCTGAGCCACATAACCTCCTGATCAGGGAGATTAATGAGACCACTGGAGAACAGAAAGCCAATCAGTGCATTTGTTACAAAGAGGAGAGTCATC
This sequence comes from Callospermophilus lateralis, assembly GCF_048772815.1. NCBI lineage: Eukaryota > Metazoa > Chordata > Mammalia > Rodentia > Sciuridae > Callospermophilus > Callospermophilus lateralis. The sequence goes on along the minus strand of NW_027512685.1, from coordinate 63,294 downwards.
ATAGAAAGGAGACATCCCTGATGCTTCTGAGGGAAGCCAAGTGGTCAAGCAAGACCTGGACCCACCTAGCGCAAATGGCACTAGCAGAACTGAGAATCTCCTCTCAAGTTTCCCCAGAATTGATTCCCACAAAAGCTCAGCTGACTGTTAACAATAGATAGAAACAAAAGTCAGTTTGACTGCTTCATCTTAAACACTTAGCAAAGACAGTTAAGACCAAAATACAGCCACTCCTGGGCATATTAAATAATAATAATAATAATAATAATAATAATAATAAAATTTTAAGGTATGCACTTTATCTTATCCTCCCAAAACAAGTAAGACTGGAGGCTACAAAGAAGGATTCTCACACAGGAATGCCTAATACTTATAAAAAGAGACTATCAAGAAGAGCTGCCACAGGCAGAAGTTTTCAGTTTAAGACCTACAGATATTCCTAACCTACAAAGGTAGGCTAGGTGTTTGCTAGTACGATTATCCAGCCCTGAGTAACAGAATTAAAGGTTTCTCTATTAGACGCAGAGGTCATACTAGTAAAAGGATTTTACAAGATCAGATGACATTAAATTATTAAATTGTGTCTTATTGGGAGGGCCAACTGTAACACTTAAAGTTAAATATTAAGTTGACAGTCCTGATAACTGGGGATATTAAAGACTGGTGAGGGAATTTCTATACAGTGACATGTTGTAGCTGCTGCAACATTTATCCAGTACTCATGGTTTTTGTTTCACTCATTGAAGAACCCATTCGCAGATGACTTTACAACCTGTTCTTCCCCAACCTGACTTCAAACCGAACTGACTTCTAAAAGGCAACTCATGTCTCTCAACTGACTTCTAATAGGCAACTCATGTCCCTCACGGCGAGCCCACTCACGTCACCCTGTCTCAGGACAGAAGAAGAAAAAATTAGTGATGCCACTCTTCTTACAACAATGGAGAGAAAGATAAATAGACTATCAATATAAGTAATTAAGAAGGGTAAAATCAGCGAGATCGGTTTTGGGTGAGTTCTAAAAATTTGGAGACTCTTACCTGAGGGATTAAAATTTCCTCAGTGCTCTTCCCATAATCTATCAAAGATTTGAAAGGGACACAGAGAAAAGGGGGGAATTGTAGACCCAACCTGATCTTTTATTAAAATTGGGAGCCATCATGCCACAAAGCCATGAAAAGATAATTTTGGCTTTACCATTAATTACTTCAAATTCTGAACCTGCGTGGAATGCCTGCCCGCGCCTTGAACTCACACATGCCTGGCTCTCTGACCAGATAGCAGCCCTCTCAGAAACTTTAGTGACACATCATAAATATTTGCCTTCTCTGGCAAGACAACAACCCTCTCTGAGGCTCTAATGGTCCTCATGAATTCTCATGTAGGGACAGCAAAAAAATTGTAAACTACCTTTAGTGTGATGTTTATCAGAGTTCTGTTATCTGTAACCCCCCTTTTGTGTAACTTTCTGGGCTATAAAGCTGGGCTGTAGGAAAGCTGGGGTTGCTGTCTTGTTCCCTTCGTTTTGGGAGGGAGAGGCAGCATGGCCGGTGGAAATAATAAGCTTAATTTTATTTGATTTTAATTTGAGTCAGTGGTCTTTTCTAGCGTCCTGGTCTAACAGGTAAACACTCCAAAAACATGGAGCTCTGCCGGCCTAAAGACTTCTTGAGAAACTTTCTCTGAGTTTGGGCACTTGAAATATATGTTGTTGCAAGGAGATTTAGCTTCCTTTCTAGTGACACCATAAAAGCTGGGTCTGCATCTACGTGACCTGGAGGACATGGTTTCTTGTATTCTAATGAACATGAGGCAGCAGTGCTGAATATTCTATTTGTAGGTAAACTGTGGCCACTTGGTGCTAACTGTCTCCCCGTGTGAACTGTGAAGCCATTTGGTCATCCTCCACTTTTCGTGGTGTTTCTTGCTGCTGCACTGGGAGTTTGGTATTTGCTTCATGAAATACAATGAGTTCAACTGGGACCCAGTATTAGAGGGAGTTCTGTCACTTGTGGTGGTTCAGGGTCTGCAGGAGAATGCAACAACCAGGCTTCTATCTCACAAAGCTTGCCCCTTTGTCCATTGAAATCTGACTCTGAACTTTGCCTGGAAACCTCTCCATATAACAAGAAGGGTCTGCTGGCTGCACCATATCAGTCACAAGCCATTTTGAAGGCAATGGAAAATCCTCATGGCCACACCACAGCTGTATTATCACACACCTGCCCACCACTGCAAAAGGCCCACTACTCAGCAGGGTCCAACTTACTGGCATCTTTGTTCTACACCATTTTCATGAAATACCATCAATCATGGCATTCTCTTGTACACTCATGACCAGGAAAAAGACATCCAAAGGTTCTCCAGTGCCACCTGGTTAAGGGAATTTAAAAAATTTTATTGTATTTATCTAGCCATTTTTCATGGATGAAGTTGGAGGCACTGTGGGTTTCAGTTCAGTAGTGAGACACTACCTGCTTTCTCAGGAAAGACCCCTCTTCAGAGCTCTCCTGGAATTTGGCCATCCTCACATCAGTAGTTACCAAGAAAGACCGACTCTGTCCTTGGTAAATCCAAACATGTGTGGCCACTGGGACTGTGACTGGGAATGCCTCTGGGTGCCTGGCATCCTGGATCCCAAGTTCAGAGAGTTCCATCACCAAGAAAATGATATAGGTCACTTCCTTCAGGAACTGAATGAGGTCACTGCCTTGGCAACCTCTTTGTCCTAACAGTTGCTTCCAAGTGTCCCAATAGATGGAGGCTGCCCCTACTTCCTGTGACACTTTCACAAGTAAGAATGGTATATCAAACATAGGCACCCGTGAACAGTTCTCCACACAGGCCTGGTTTGGTCCATCTTCTCTACATTAAGAAGAGATAGACTGCTTCAGACACACCCCTTCATCCTGACCTGTTTTTTTTTTTTTGTCATGAAAGATGACTTTTGCTCTCTCAGGTCCTTCATAGCTTTCTATATCTCCCCCAGGGTTCACTTCTGCATGGACCTTTGAGGTTCTCAGCAGGTGGAAGATCTCTTACATTTCTATATAAGACCAACTCTGTCCTTGCTTTTCTGTAAAGTTAGATTGAGGAAACAAAGTATGGTTAGGGTTAATAACATGTTTGATTTGGGTTAGGAATCATTCTGCTGCATGAATAATGGTATTGGGAACCTGCAATATTTATAAGTATATATAGAGGTGAAATATATGTATGAAAACACAAATCAAGGTAAGATTTGAAGCCCAAAAGGGCATTGGATCCTTGATTGGGATACTTCACTCGGAATTATGTTGTGCACATGTGTCTCAGATAAATCTATACATAATGGCATAGGACCTTGTACCTTGGATAATTGAATGTCGAAGAGAACATCCAGTCAAAAAAGGATACTTGGTAGGATTAGGAAGATAGTTGGTAGGATTAGAAAAAAAGAGTGAGTATAGGATTTGGACAAAAAGTTCTTTAGCAATAGGGTTTCAGGTAGACAGAAAATGTAAATGTCAGCACATGTGAAGAGTCAGTCACAATGATGAACTGGGGAAAATATGTAGGAAAGCAGATATCATTAGAGACATTAGGAAATCAGGCAAATGATGAAGTGATTGATAGGATTAGACATTTTCAACAGGCTTGAGGTTGAATACATAATCTTTGGAAGAAACAAATATGTAGTCACCAATAGGATTGACATTTGAGAGCATTAGGCAACCTGGACATGGGTGATTTTCATAATCCATACTCACATTCCATTTAGGCTTTGGTACAATTGTAAGTGTGACTTTGCATTTTGTTGACAGAATATATATGTAGATCAGGTGACATGAGTCTTTCTTGCACCATTTCTGGGAGCAATATTTAGAAGAGATATAAATTAGTATTGGCGGCACAAATAGGTGTACCATGTGTGAATATATAATATAACTGATTCCAACTTTAGAAATTGGAATAAACTGATATCTGAAAATACACAGGAAATGTTATATTGACATACATACATTCATTCCAACCAGTTATACATCTAATGGTAATATTAGGGTTGTGGTTTATCATAAAGTGTGTGTGAGTTTTGCTTCAAAATTGATTATGGAAATCGAAAATAATGTGTTTGGAAAGAAGTCTCAATGAATAACCAGTCAAAAGCAAGGAGGAATACATGTGTACTGAAGCAGGAAGTGATTGAATGTGTTTCAAATGTCTTTAAATTTGTGAACTTGTGGATGAAATGTATATACTATGATGTACAAAAACTGAAGAAATAGTAATGTACCAGTGTTAAATAAAAATGAACGTCAAAATACACATCATGCCCCTTTGAAATCTACTTGCATTGATGTTAAATTGGGTCAGTTACAGTAGAAATATAAGGATTTGTTTGCACCATTCAGTGAAGTGAGTTTTCAGTACTAGAAAACAAATATGTATTTCAGGTGGATGAATATTTCTGAAAATAATCATATGAAAATTTGATTATAAAACCACATACATGAGCATGAGTGAATTATTTAGGGAGTGTATAATAGGACACATATATTTTATATTTGGAAAAATCTAGAGAATATATATATATATATATATATATATATATATATATATATATATATATATCTCACAGAGAAACATTAGAAAGTAGCAATATATATGCCAATCAAAATTCATCGTGAAATATATATCATCCACCGATCCAAAAATATTAATTTTACTGAACATGGATTTATGTATAATGTTGTTCAACTAAACATCTCACTCATAGTTTGAATTTTCAGTTCCAAAAGCGTTTAGGAGGGGTGATCTCTTCTCATACTTTGTTTCTGCCACCTCACAAAAATGTACGTGTGATACCAGGTAGGATTTTTTATGTGCATATAAAAATACATGTGCTGAATTGGCTACAGAAAAAAGGAGACAGAAATTCACATATGTGTTAACTTTAAAAACACATGGAGTACTATTTCAACATACAATTGACAAGATTTATAACTCCTACACTATATCATGCAAAAGGCAAGACCAACTATACACCATGCCTCCTCTGAACTGCTTGTATTAATATTATGTTTGGGTTATTTGTCTCCATCATATTAGGATTAGTAGTCAGAGTCTATTAGGGTATGGGTTACTGACAGGGATTCAGTATTTCAAATGGAAAATTGGAAAATGAATCCAATGTGTATGTAAATATGTGCTACACAAAAATCTTCCCACTCTCATCCAGAACAATACCTTGACAACACCTTCACCCCATGTAAGACACAATTAGAGGAGAAGAGTTAGAAAATCCATGAATACATATCTGGAATGGAATGCGATCAGGAGTTCACAACCTTGGAAGTGTTAGAGGAGTTTCCAAAAGTAAGGGACAGGGTAAACACTTCAAAAACATGGATGTCTGTTGTCCTAGGGACTTCTTGAGATACTTCCTGTGAGGTTGGGCACTTGAAATATATGTTGTTGTCAAGTGCTTTAGCTTCCTTTCTAGTGAAACCATAAACCTGGGTCTGCATCTATGTGACCTGGAGGACATGGTTTCTTATTTTCCAATGAACATGAGACTCCAGTGCTGAATTCTCCCTTTGAAGGTAAACTGTGGCCCCTTGGGGCTAAATGTCTCTAGTGTGGACTATGAAGCCATATGGTCATCCTCTATTTTCGTGGTGTTTCTTGGTGCTGCACTGGAAGTTTGGTATTTGCTTCATGAAATACAAGGAGTTCAACGGCGACACAGTGCGTGAGGGATTTCTGTCACATGTGGTGGGTCAGGGTCTGTAGGAGAATACAAGAACAAGGCTTCAATTCCACATAGCTTGCCCTCTTGAACATAGCAACCTGATTCTGAACAATGTCCTGAATCCTCTCCATGTAACAAGATGCCTTTACATATAAGGGTCTGCTGGCTTCACCATGTCAGTCACAAGCCATTTGGAAGCCAATGGCAGATCCACATGGTCCCACCACTGATGTTTTATCACACACATGCCCACCATTGCTCTTGGCCCACTAATCAGCAGGATCCAACTTTCTGGCATCTCTGTTAAACACCATTTTCATAAAAACCAGTCAATCAAGGCACTGTCTGGTATACTCATTGTTGGGAAAAGTATAAACGGCAGCCATACCCCAGAAAAAAAACCCAACATGGCGCCTAAGCACTTCTTCTTCCTACATTCTTCTTTTCTGCAGTGGTGCGAAATGTTCCCGCCTGTGTGAACTCTTCTGCTGGCGCCAATTTCAAATCTTGCTGGCCGGGAATCTTAGCCCCAATAAGAACTAATTCCTGGGCTCCGGAGCTGATATCTGAAAGAACTTGCCAATAAACGGATTGCCTGCCATTTATCTAAGCCCTCCCATCTCCTCCTTAGTTCTATATAAGCACACAGCTTTTTGCAATAAAATTGGAATTCTCCCGGTGAAGTGCCTTTGCGTGGGGAGTTCTTTCATTCTGGTGCCCTGTGTGAGGATATGGGTGAGCTCTTTCCAACAAGAGCCCCGTCCACTGCTCCACTGTGGCACTCTGCCCTGGTCTGCTCTTTTCAGACGCAGGCTTCCTGCACTCACCACTGATTTGTTGTATGTAAGCCTCCCCTGACCCTGGCTCGCCAACTCCCTTCGGGCTACCGCTGGCTTTGTGACCATGATCGTCTGTCACACTCTAGACACCTGGTAGGGGGGAGGGAATTCCTCCCACTAAGACCTTTACTGGTTGCAGTGGACCCTCTGGTGATCCGTTTCCCTTTGGGGTGTGAGGCTTCTGAGTTTACATGAGAGGCTCTGTGGTTTTTCCTCCTCTGCTGCTGCTGCTGCTGCCTGCTAGAGTTGCTGTTTCCTGCGGGCCTGCTGTGTCTGGCTGAAGCTGCCTCTCTGCTCGGGGAAAACTGAACTCCCATCCTGGAACTGCATTCTGCTGGAGCCGGAGTTCTGTTTTCATTACTTACTTCTTCTGCTGCGTTCGAAAACTTTCCTGATGTCAGGTTGCCCGTGGCTCCGAACCCATTGGGTCTCACAGATCGCACTTCACTGATGACGATCAGGTAGTGCCCTCTGTATTTCCTCATGACGGCTGGTCATTTTGGGGATGCCCACCTGACCCCCATTTGCCCTGAGCACTTCCCGGAGTCTGTTCCAGGCCGGGTTTTCTCTTTGTTTCTCTTGCTTACACTTATTCTCCCTCTCTCTCTCTCTCTTTCTCTCTCTCTCTCTCTCTCTCTCTCTCTCTCTCTCTCTCTCTCTCTCTCTCTCTCTCTCTCTCTTCCATCTCTCCCTGTGACTGTGGGCACCTCTTTATCTGTACCTGAAACCTCACCTCTCAAAAATTTAATAAAAAATCTGGCCACACTCTCCCTCACACCAGACATCAAGCCCAAACTTCTAATCAAATTCTGTACCCAAGATTGGCCTACATATCCACTGGATAATGGCAATCATTGGCCTCCAGAAGGCTCCTTAGATCCAAACCTCCTCTTGGACCTTTTTAATTACTGCCAGCATCTGAAAAAGTGGAGTGAGATTCCCTGTATTGAATGTTTTAGCCTTCTCGCACAGCACCCTGTCTCTGCTCCTCCTGCCCTCCCTCTCAGGTCCTTCTTGCTTGCAAACCCCTCTCTTCCCCTAGTTCTACTCCTGACTTCGCAGATTCTTCCTCATTCGACCCAGCAGATCAACCCCTACCTTATCCCCCAGCCCCAACTGACCCTTCTCTCCCGCAAAATCCTCCTCTTCCTCTGCCTGATTCCACGGATCCTCAACCTTCCATTTCATCCCCCTCCCTTCCCCACTCTTCTGCCTGCTCCACCTCCTCCTCTTCCACAGAGACATTCCATTCCCCTCCCTTTCATTCCTGTCCACCGCCTGCCTCTTTCAGTCCTCCTGTTACCAGGTCTAAGGGACTCCTTCCCACCCCCAAGAAAATCGCACCCCTTCGTGAGGTAGCTGGTCCCAAGGGTGTCATCAGAGTCCACGTGCCCTTCTCCATGTCGGACATTACTCAGCTAGAGAGGAAGTTAGGCTCTTTCACCACTGACCCCACCACTTACATTCGGGAGTTTCAATGGGTACTGCAAGCATATAGCCTCACTCATCATGACATCTACATGCTCTTGGCCAATAAACTTCTCCCCAAGGAAAGGCAATGGTTCTGGGAGCTAGCCCAAGCCCATGCTGATGAAAATCATAGGACCAATCATAACCACCCACAGGCCCTCATGCTGTCCCAGAGCAGGATCCCCTATGGGCTTACAGTCTAGTGACCTTTTTACATCCTGCCTCTTGGTGGGACTGAAAAAGGCCACCCGCAAGGCTGTTAACTTTCAAAAGATGCAGGAGGTCATTCAAAGGAAGGAGGAAACACCTTCAGAATTCCTGGATAGACTAACCAAGTCCCTTCAGCAGTACACAAACCTCGACCCAGAAACCCCTGATGGCCGTCATGTCTTAATGACATATATTCTGGCCCAAAGCTACCCTTACATTAAAGCCAAGCTTAAAAAGTTTGAACAGGGGCCTGCTACTCCTCAGACCAAAATCCTTGCTGTCACTTTCAAGGTTTTTCATGGTAGAGAGGATGAAAGTGAATTCCGTAGGCAGAGGGCTGAAAATGCCAAATTCCAAATGTTGGCCCAGCTCATTCAGAGAAGGCCATCACCATGCCGTCCCAATATGACCCCCCCTGGAGCTTGCTTCAAATGAGGTAAGGAGGGACATTGGACCAGGAATTGTTCTTCGCCGGGGACACCCTACAACCCCTGCGCAAAATGCCATCAAAGTGGACACTGGGGGGCAGACTGCCCAACAACCCAGAAGGGAGGTTGGTCTGCTGCCCAGCAACCCCAGCCTCACCTGGGCTTGGCAGAGGAGGATTGACGGAGTCCTGGGCCTTCCCTCCAGACTATTACCATCAAGAATCAAGAGCCTAGGGTCACCTTCCTGGTGGATGGACGATTCATTAACTTCCTCTTGGATACTGGTGCCGCTTTTTCGATTTTGAGGGAGTATTAGGGTCCTACCACACCCTCAAAAACTCCTATTGTCAGGGTAGGAGGTAAAAAGATTTTTCCTCAAACCCCCCCCCAATCATGTTATATGCAGCGATCCCTTTTGTCCTTCACTCACTCCTTTCTTGATATGAGCCATTGCCCCATTCCCTTTCTGGGAAGGGACATACTCTCACTATTAAAAGTCACCATTCACTTATCACCCCACACCTCTCCTACCTCTCATTTCCTCATGATATTCCTAGGGGCAGATACACCTCCTTCATGCACTCTCCCACGACTATCTAAACCATTTAACCCTGAGGTTTGGGACACAATTACACCCTTTATGGCTAAATGCAGTCCTATTCATATTGTCTTACGGGACCCTTCAAGATATGTTAGTCAACCACAATATCCACTCACAACCACATCCCTCCTTGGATTAGAACCCATCATCCAGGATTTATTATGAAAGGGGTATCTTAGGCCTACACACTCTCCTTTCAACACACCCATTCTGGCAGTTAAGAAACCTAACGTGTCCAACAGGCTGGTTCAAGAACTTCGCCTTGTCAACTCCTCTGTGGACCCCATCCACCCGCTAGTGCCCAACCCTTACACCCTCCTCTCTCAGATCCATGCCACTACTACTCACTTCTCAGTCCTAGATTTAAAAGATGCATTCTTTTCTATTCCCTTGTTCTCAGAATCTCAGGATATCTTTGCTTTTTCATGGACTGACTCTCACACCTGCCATTCTCATCAGCTTACCTGGACTGTCCTCCCACAGGGATTCAGGGATAGCCCCCATCTCTTTGGCCAATTTCTTGCCCAGGACCTCACATCCTTTCACCTGACCTGTCCTGACTCTACTCTACTTCAATATGTCTATGACCTTCTTCTATGTAGTCTTTCTTGGAACACTCTCAATCCCACACCGCTCAGCTTCATAAATTCCTAGAAGACAAGGGATATAGGGAGTCTCCCCACAAGGCCCAGGTTTCCCAGTCTTCGGTCACCTATCTTGGTTTTTGCCTTACACCCGGGAAAAAGGAAATAACACTGGATAGGAGGCAACTCCTCTGTGATCTTTCAGTGCCCTATACGAAAGCCAAAATACTATCATTCCTAGGATTAGCAGGTTATTTTGGGCCTGGATCCCAAATTATTCTCTTCTCTCCAAACCCCTGTATGACCTAGCAAAGGGACCCCCTAGTGAATCTCTTGCCTCCTTTCCCATCTACCACTTCCGCAGGCTTCAGCAACTCCTCTTAAAGGCAAATGCCCTTCACCTTCCAGATCTTTCAAGAACATTTCATCTATATGTCCATGAAAAAGGGGGGCAAGCACTTGGGGTCTTAGGTCAAAACTATGGGCGTACATTTGCACCTGTGTCATATTTGTCCAAGCAACTAGACCCTACCATCCGTGGGTGGGCCCTTTGCTTAAGAGCTCTGGCTACTGGACAAATTTTACACAAAGAAGCCTCTAAGCTGACTTTTGGGGCCCCTTGAACTATCCACTCCCCACATCACTTGAAAGATCTTTTAGCTTAAAAGGGCCTTCAAACTCTCCCTACATCCAGATTTCTGTCGCCCCTCACTTCCTTTCTGGAAAACCCTAATATTATTTTCCTCCCCTGCTCTGCACTGAACCCTGCCTCACTGCTCCCAATGACTCCCATGTCTCACATACCAACTCATAATTGCTTGGAAACCTTAGATGATTTCCTCCCCTGTCATTCTTCCATTTCTGAGAGACCACTCAGCAAGCCTGACCTTATCTGGTTTACTGACAGCAGTTCCTTTAGGGAGAACGGAACTCATTACTCTGGATACGCTGTATTTTCAGCCACTGAGATTATAGAGGCCAAAGTTTTGCCTTCAGGAACTACAGACAAGTAGGCTGAACTTATAGCATCCACTCGTGCCTGCCTTCTAGCACAAGGCAAATCCCTCACCCTCTAAACTGATTCAAAATATGTCTTCCATATCTTATTATCCCATGCTGATATTTGAAAGTAGCGAGGCCTACTTACCACCAAAGGTAATGCGATCACTAATTCAGCTTTTATAACCAATCTAATAGAGGCCACTTACCCACCCAGTTGGGAGTTGTCCATTGTAGGTCCCATCAGAAGGACGGCTTTCTTATCACTGAGGGCAAAGCCAAAGCTGACCAGGCGGCACGAATGGCTGCTACCACTTTCAATTATGGCCTCCATGGGGGACATATAATGGCCACTTTAGACAGCTCATCTGAAGCCCCTACGTCTTTCAGTAAGAACAAGCATCTTTTCAAGTTCCTTCATACTCTATTCCTTTCCAATTCTCAGTCTTTGACCCTCTTTTTACAGAGTTTCTTTTCCCTCACCCCCTCTGACAAGCCATGCTACAGAATATAGCCTCTAATTGTCAGATCTGTCAGCGGACCAACCCTCATACTCCTTTAAGGCCCAAACCTTTCCCTTTCCACCAAGCCCGGGGACACATTCCCGCTGCTGACTGGCAGGTAGACTTCACCAACATGCCCACAGTATGGCGCACTAAATACCTCCTTGTCTTTGTGGACACTTTCTCTGTTTGGGTTGAGGCATTTCCCACTTCCAATAAAAAGGCTTCCACTGTAGCTTCAATCTTACTGACAGACATCATCCCCAGGTTTGGTATGCCCACTTCCCTACAATATGACAATGGCCCTGAGATTTCTTCTAGGATCACACAAAAGGTCTCTCAAGCCCTCTCCTTCAAGTGGCATTTCAACTGTCCATATTTCCCCCAGGCTTCAGGGAAAGTGGAAAGGGTAAATCGTACTCTAAAGGAAGTCCTTACCAAATTGACAATGGAATTAAACATAGACTGGGTCAAACTCCTTCCCTTGGCTTTGCTTCGAATCAGAGCTCTCCCTAAGAAACCATCTTTACTGTCTCCTTTTGAGATAATGTATGGAAGACCTCTTATAACCCCTGGGTTGGTCATTTCACAAGGACCTCTCACCCGAGATTTGTCTTTGCCTCTCTTGCTCCATCTCCGCTCGGAACTCTGGAAATATCAGGACTGGCTTCTTCCGGACCCAGTCTCCTCTCCAAACACTCCTCCCTTAACACCTGTTAGTCTAGTCTATTATAACACCCCAGAGGAGAAAGGGACTCTTGCCGCAAAATGGGAAGGCCCCTATCCTGTCATTCTCTTTACCCTTACCGCCGCCAAACTCTCCTTACCAGACAACTGTCTCACTCCCTGGATTCACATGTCTAGGTTGAAGCCACATCACCAGGAGGCCCCACCTGCTGAAGACAGGGCCACCCCAGAGGAACTCCAAGAATCACCTACTGAACCTCCCCGTTACTCCTGCTCTCCACACCCATCTCACCCATTTTAGTTGTGGCTCACACGGTTTTCCTTGCAGCCCAATTCCTCTTAAAGAAGGCACAGTGAGCTCTCCCAACACCCTAGTCTTCTCTAACTGCTTGTTTTTTGTGCTCTGCTTATTTTCTGTGCTCTGTCAGGACTAGTCTTTACCCTCCTCACCTACCATGCATTTATTCACTTTTCGGGAACGATACTCAGAACATGGCATGCAGAAGGTCTGCGCAGTGGATGCAACTACTTGCTTCATCCACAACTGCACCTCTATTTCCCTAAAATTGTCACCTTCAAGGACCTTCGTCCCTGGTAGCTGGAACTGGCCTTTCATTTGCTTCCTTTTTGATCAAACAAAAGACTATTGTCATTGGTGGCCTGAGATTTATAATGGGTGCCCCTATTGGTCATGCATGTTCCATGATGAACGTGGTAGCTATTCTTACTACTCATTTGGTTACCCTGAAGGGTGGACTTCTAGTTACATAAAGTGGCATAAAGGCTCTTCATCCAGTAACAATGGATGGTATACTTTAGATAAACCTGACCCCAAGGCCAAACGATGGGGCTATGTTGAGTTTGCTGTCTATGCTCAGACAACCTCAGTCAGACCCACAGGGTGGATGACTATTGGCCGCACCCTGATTACGCAACCTAAGGCAACCATTCAGGTAGTCGAACACATTAAGGACTCAGAATCAAAACTTCGAGATCATATCCATAGCTCATCCAAAGAGGATTCAGAGCCTTCAAACCTCTCAGGTCCCCCTCCCACATGGCTCAATTTGCTACACCAAACTTTTTGATTATTAAACTCCACCCCTCTTTCTGTGCCTACTTCTCAGTGCTTTCTCTGTGCTTCACTTAGTCGTCCACTTCTAGCAGCAGTCCCATTAGCGGCAGGAAATATTCCAGCAAAACCCTACAATTTCTCTAAAAAGGACAACCCCTACATGTGACACGTATCCCACTGTGGGAAAGTTATTCCACCAATACTTTATTTCCTTTCATCTGTTTCCACCTGCCAATAATGAATCCTTTACCCATTTGTTCCTTGAGCTACAGCACCCCATAGAGCCCTGTGTTTATGCAACCTGGACATTTCCTCTGGTGTAATGGGTCTTTAAGTACCTCAACCATCAATGTCTCTGGCGCCTGTTTCTTGGTTACTGTAGTTCCTCAGCTATCTTTGTATACTCCCACCGAATTCTGACAGTTGGCCCTACCTTCCCGCACCCGTAGGGTAGTCTTTCTGCCGGTTCTGGTAGGCCTCATTTTAACAACCTCAGTGACGGGTCTCGGACTCTCTGGTGGAGCTATAGGTCATGCTCTATGGGATCCAATGACCTTCAACATAAACTGCAGGAAACACTCAATACCATGGCTGAGTCTCTGGGTTCCTTGCAGCGGCAGGTTACTTCATTGGCACAAGTGGCTTTACAGAACCAAAGGGCAATTGATCTTCTCACTGCAGAAAAAGGGGTTACATGCCTATTCCTCAGAGAGGAATTTTGCTATTATGTTAATGAATCTGGGCTAATAAAAAAAATGTTGTTAAATTGCAGGAATTATCGACCCAATTGCTCAAACCTACCTCCTCCAATCCCATAACGGGGTTCTTCCAATCCTATCTTGCCATGTACTTACTACATATCTTGGGGCCAATTATTTGGATGCTCCTTTTTTGTGCTCTCTTGCCCTGCATAATGAAGTGCCTTCAAACCCAACTGCATAAAATTCCTAATCAAACTTTCAACCAGCTTTTGCTTAGGCACTACCAGCCTCTGATGACCGATGAATCCCCAACATCTCCAAGAGAACAGTTCACTCAGTGATGAAGCTCACTATCAGGCACGATGGAATGCAACGGGTATTAGACAGCAGGAGACAACGAGCTCGGAGAACCTCTTAATCTGCCATCCTGGATTCATAGTCTTTACCACCTTCTAAGCTTTCTCATGGCCCTTGGCCTCTTCTGTGTCAGTCCCCCCACATGGAACTTCTGCCAAAAATTGACATTTGCTTTAATTTTTATCTTCATTCTGTTTTTATTCGCTCTGATCTTCTTCAGGTGCTGGCGACACCATGTCCAGGCAACGCTTCCAGTATTTCCTTGAGTCTCTGTTACAGGACCAGTGGCTGATACCAACAATCTCTTCAATCCAGGACTGGTTCCATGCCATCGACATCTTTGGCTTCAGGGAACATTCATTGACTTCACCCCTATGAAAATAGCTGTCTATAGCCACTGGGTTTTATTTCTGACTGCCATGATATCCCCATACCTGCCCCCTGAGCATTCCTCCACTTCTCTTTCTAGGCCCCACACCACCCCCACACAGCAGGAAGCAGCCAGATCTGACAAACGACGCCCCACTTCCTAAGAAAACAAAAAGGGTGGAATGTTGGGAAAAGAATAAATGGCAGCCATACCCCAGAGAAAAACCCCAACATGGCGCCTAAGGACTTCTTCTTCCTACCTTCTTCATTTCTGCAGTGGCGCAAAAAGTTCCCGCCCTTGTGAACTCTCCCGCCAGCGCCAATTTCAAATCTCGCTTGTGGGGAACCTTAGCCCCAATGAGAACTAATTCCTGGGCTCTGGAGCTGATATTTGAAAGAACTTGTCAATAAACGGGTTGCTGCCATTTATCTAAGCCATACCATCTCCCCCTTAGTTCTATATAAGCACACAGCTTTTAGCAATAAAATTGGAATTCTCCCGGTGAAGTGTCATTGCATGGGGAATTATTTCACTCATGTTCAGCAACAGGATATCCAAAGGTTCTCCAGTGCCACCTGGTAATGGGAATTTCAGAAATTTGATAGTATTTATTTAGCCATTTTTGAAGGATGAAGTTGGAGTCACTGTGCGTTTCAATTAATGCAGGAACCATTATGTGGTGAGGAAGCTCATTTAAATGAAATCTCTGGAGAAATCTCACAGGCAAGGCTTCCCAAAAAGTGGCCAAAAGGTCACATGAAGCCAGGATCATTGAGGTCTACAATATGAGTTCCATTTGTGTTTAGACTCTCAATTATGGCTGCCAAGTATTTCAAAATAAAATCATGTGATATCCTGGCTGAGATTCTCACTGCACTGTGGAAAGACACCCTGGCCCTCGATCTCAGTTTTCAAGGGCGCATCTCATGCGTGGCCTCCTAAAATCCCAACACATTTCATGGCAATACTTCTTTGAGGTAAATTCCAGAACTCAGTCTCTAAGAGGAATCATGCCAGAATTCAAGCCCAGGTGGATCCAGTTACCTCTTCCAACCGCCAAACAAATGACCACAATTAAAACCAAACACTCCCACATGGCCCTCATCTTCTTCCATATAGACACATATCATAACCTCTGGCTGGAGTTTTTCATGAGGGGTGCAGCCCAAGACAGTGTCAAAAATAAGCTCCCTTGCCCCTCATTTGCCTAAAGTCAAGGTGGCCTGGACACCCATTCGGTGAACCAGGAGTGATCAGATAGGCCAGCTGTTAATACTGCTCTGCATCTCCAATTTGAGGCCTACTGACTGTCAGGTATAGATTCTTTATATGATTTGGAGCCATGAGAAAACCCAAAAACCTATGGGTTAGCCTCTGCAGGGCTGTGCATAACTCATTTGAACCAAAGGATCCGTATTCTCACTTGATGGTGGTCAGGAACCTTACAAATGAATGCGAGAGACTTCATTCACAATAATTGCTCTTTTGGCCATTTTGGTTTTGGATGCACACATGGGATCTCTCTTTACATCCATCAGGTGCTGAGAATCTAAGCCACAACCTCACACAGGGCCAAGAGGCTGATTCAGACACATCCCTTTGCAAAGCAATTAAGCAAAGAGCCACAGGTGATGCCCATTCATTTCCATTTGAAAACTGTTTTCTTCAGGCTTCACAAAGGGGTGGCCTGAGGCAAAGACCTTCCTGACATTCAGGGAAACAGAACAATTGATAAGCAAAAGGCCGAAAGCATGGTTTCTCCACTGAGACTTTCTTGGTCACACTGATATCTGAGTTTTCTGAGATGCTCGCCATTCCCTTCAGCTATCCAGGACATGGCAATGTCACAGAGCTTGGAGGTGGTACATATTTTGGACACAAAACCATGAGACTATTCTGGAGAGTGGTGAGAATTCTGGAAGAAACAGGAACTTAGGAAGGTAGCAGGTGTTGCCCATGGATAAGGCAAGCTGCAGTCCATTCATAAATTGGGCAGGATGAATGCCGGGAATCTTTCTACTATACAGGACATATCAATTGTTGCATTCTATTTTCTAATGTCTACAACCACGGACACAGTGGGATACACAGAAATAGAAACACTTGCCTTGTCCAACGACTTACTAGAAGAAGACCACTCCAAATCAAACAAACCGTCTTTCCTACCTATTCTCAGATCATGAGACAAAACCACAAAATCACACCCACCCCACATAGACACCTCCTTCCCCCATGTAACTCTGTGACTATCCGGAGTTTCCTCTGAGTGGTGGGCCATACTATGTTCCCCCAAAATGGCCTGTCCTATCTCAGATCTGGTCTCCTTGGCCAACTCTGTGAAGTTGTCAGGAGCCTGCGGTGAACCACTACCTACTTTCTCATTAAAGGCCCCTATTCAGAGCTCTCCTGGTATTTGGCCATCCTCACATATGTAGGTACCAAGAAAGACTGACACTCTCCTTGGTAAATTCAAACAAGTGAGCCTACTGGGTCTGGGACTGGACTGGCTCCGGGTGCCTGGCTTCCTGGATCCCAAGTTAAGAGAGTTCCATCACCAAGGAAGTGAGGTAGATCACTTCTTCAGGAACTGAATGAGGTAATTGCCTTGACAACCACTTTGTCCTAACAGTAGCTTTCAAGAGTCCCATGAAATGGAGGCTGCCCCTACTTCCTGTGACACTTTCACAAGTTAGAATGGTATATAAACCATGGGCACCCAGGAACAGCTCTCCACCTAGGAATGGTTTGATCCATCTTCTCTACATTAAGAAGAGAGAGGCTGATTCATACACATCCCTTCATGCTGACAAGGTTGTTTGCCATAGAAGATGACTTTTCTCTCTCAGGTCATTCGTAGCTGCCTACATCTTCTCAAGGGATCATTTCTGCATGGACCTTTGATGTTCTCAACAGGTGGAACATGCCCTACATTCCTGTATTTTAAGAGCAACCCTGTCCCTGCTGTTCTGTAAAGTTCGATTGAGAGAACAGTGTATGGTATGGGTTAGTAACATGTTCAATTTGGGGTTAGGAATCTTTCTGCATGACGAATAATGGTATTGGGAAACTATGATATTTACAAGAATATATAGGTGAAATATAAGTATAAAAACAGAAATCTAGGGAAGATATGAAGTCCAGAAGGGCATTGGGCCCTTAATTGGTACACTTAGCTTTGAATTATTTTCTGCAAAAATGTCTCAGATAAATCTATATACAATGGCATAGGAGCTTGTACCTTGGATGATTGAATGTCGAATAGAACATCCACTCAAAAAGGGATTGTCGGTAGGATTAGAAAGATAGTCAGTAGGTTTACAAAGAAGAGTGAGAATAGGATTTAGACCAAAAGTTCTTAAGCAATAGGGTTTCAGGTAGACAGTGAATGTAAATGTCAGCACAAGTGAAGAGTCAGTCACAATGATGAACAGGGGAAAATATGTAGGAAAATAGATATAAATAGAGACATTACTAAATCAGGCAAAGTATAAAGTGAGTGATAGGATTAGACATTTTCAACAGGCTTGAGGTTGAATATATAATCTTAGGAAGAAACAAAAATGTAGTCACCAATAAGATTGACATTTGAGAGCATTAGGCCACCTGGACATGGAAGGTTTTAGTAATCCATGCTCACTTTCCATTTAGGCTTTGGTACAACCTTAAGGGTGACCTTTGATTTTTTTGTCCAGAATATTACTGTGAAATAATGTATATATAGATCAGGTGACATGAGTATTTCTTCCACCATTTTTTGAGGAATATTTTGAAAACGTATAAATTAGTATTGAGGGTAAAAATAGGTGTACCCTGTGTCTATGAATATAGAGATAATGCATGAATAGACCATACAGTTAATAAATAATATAACTGGTTCCACTTTAAATAATGTATTGAATTGATATCTGAAAATACATAAGAAATCATATATTGATATATAATCATTCATAACAACTAGTTATACGTCTAATTGTAATTCTAGGGTTAAGGTTTATCATGAAGAGTGTGTGAGTTTTGCTTCAAAAGTGATTGTGGAAATCAAAAATAATGTGTTTGGAAAGAAGTCTCATGAAAAGACCAGTTTGAAACATGGCGGAACACGTGTTTTCTGAAGCAGAAAGTGATTGAAAGTGAAATAAATGCCTATAAATTTGTGAACTTGTGGATGAAATATATATCCAATAATGTGCATAAACTGAAGAAATAGTAATGTACTAGTTTTGAATAAAAATGAACTTCAAAATACTTATCATGTCCCATTGGAATCTACTTACATTGATGTGAAAATGGATCAGTTACTGTAGAAATATTAGGATTTATATGCACCATTCACTGAAGTTAGTTTTCAATACTAGGAAAAAAATACGTATATCAGGTGAATGAATATTTCTGAGAATAATCTTGTGAAAAGTTGATTATAAATCCACATACATAATCATGAATGAATTTAGGGAGTGTATAATAAGACACATATATTAAATATTTTGAAATATCTGGAGAGAATATATATATATATATATATATATATATATATATATATATATATCCACACACAGATTTTAAAAATTAGCAATATATATGCCAATCGAATTACACCGTGAAATATGTATCATCCACAGATCCAAAATATTCATTTTACTGGATATGGATTTATGTATAACTTTTTTCAACTAGGAAGCTCACCCATAGGTTGAATTTTCAGGTCAAACAGCGTTTAAGAGGAGTGATCTCTTCTCACACTTTGTATCTGCCAAGTCATGTAACTCACAAGAATGTACGTGTGATACCAGGTAGGATTCTATATGTGCATATAAAAATACATGTGCTGAATAGAATACAGAGAAAGGGAGACAGGAATTCACATATCTGTTAACTTTAAAAGCACATGGAAAACTATTTCAACAAAAAATTGACTAGATTTATAACTCCTACCCTATATAATGCAAAAGGCAAGTCCAAGTATACAACATGCCTCCTCTGAACTGCTTGTATTTCTATTCTGTTTCCCTTATTTTTCTCCATCATATTAGGATTAGTATTCAGAATCTAGCAGGGCATGTGTTAGTGTCAGGGATTCAGTATTTCAAATGTAAAATAAAAAAATGAATCCAATGTGTATGCAAATATGTGCTAAACAAAATCTTCCCACTCTCATCCAGAACAATTCCTTGACATTTTTTTCGCCCAAAGTAAGACACAATTAGAGGAGAAGAGTAATAAAATCTATGAATAATATGCTCAGGAGTTTACAACCTTGGAAGTGGTAGAGGAGTTTCCCTAGTATGGGACAGGGTAAACACTCCATAAACATGGAGCTCTGCTGGCCTAAATACTTCTTGAGAAACTGCCTCTGAGTTTGGGCACTTGAAATATATGTTGTTGTCAGGAGCTTTAGCTTCTTTTTAGTGAGACTATCAAAGCTGTGTCTGCATCTATGTGACCTGGAGGACATGGTTTCTTATTTTCCAATGAACATGAGGCAGCAGTGCTGAATTCTCTCTTTGTAAGTAAACTGTGGCCACTGGGGGATAAGGGTATTCCCATGTGGACTGGGAAGCCATTTGGTCATCCTCCACTTTTCGTGGTGTTTCTTGCTGCTGCACTGGGACTTTGGCATTTGCTTCATGAAATTAAAGAAGTTCAACTGGGACACAGTTCTGGAGGCAATTCTTTCATGTGTGGTTGGTCAGGGTCTGCAGGAGAATGCACCAACCAGGCTTCTATCCCACATAGCTTGGCCCCATGTCCATAGTAACCTGATTCTAAACATTGCCCGGAAACATCTCCATATAACCAGAAGCCTTTACATGGAAGGGTCTGCTGGCTGCACCATGTAAGTCACAAGCCATTTGGGATCCAATGGCAGATCCACATGGCCCCACCACAAATTTTTTATCACACACCTGCCTACCACTGCTCTAGGCCCACTACTCAGCAGGTTCCAACATACTGGCATCTCTGTTCTACACCATTTTCATGAAACCCACTCAATCAAGGCACTGTCTTGCATATTTACGATCAGCAACAGGACATCCAAAGTTTCTCCAGTGCCACCTGGTCATGGGAATTTCAAAAATTTCATGGTATTTATCTAGGCATTTTTCAAGGATGACGTTGCAGGCACTGTGGGTTTCAATTCATTCAGGAACCTTTAAATGGTGAAGAAGCTCATTTCAATGAATGCTCTGTAGAACTCTCACAGGCAAGGCTTCCCAAAGAGTGGCCAAAATGTCACATGAAGCCAGGCCTATTGAGGTCTACAATGTGACGTCCATGGGTGTTGTGACTCTCAACAATGGCTGACAAGTCTTTCAGAATTAAATCATGTGATCTTCTGGCTGAGATACCCAGGGCTCTGTGGAAAGCCACCCTGGGCCTAGATCTCAGTTTCCAAGGGTGATTCTCATGGGTGGACTCCTAAAATCCCAACAAAATTCATGGCAATACTTCTCTGAATTCAGTCTCTAAGGGGAATCACACCAGAGTTCAAGCCCAGGTGGTCCCAGTCATGTCTTCCAACCGGACACAAATGACCAAAATTAAAACCAAAACCCTCCCATATGGCCCTCATCTTCTTCCATATAGACACTAATCACAACCTCTGGCTGAAGGTTTCCATGAGTGGTGGAGTCCAAGAGAGTGTCCAAAATAACTCCCTTGCCCCTCATTGGCGTAAATTCAGGGTGGTCTGGACACCCTTCATGTGAAACAGGAGTGATCAAATATGCTAGACGTTAATACTTCTATGCTTCTCCAATTTGTGGAAAACTGAGTGTCAGGTATATATTTTTATTTGATTTGCAGTCATGAGAAAACACAAGCTCCTCTGCAGGTCTTTGAAGAACCCATTTGACCCAAAGGATCCCTATTCTCACTTGATGGAGTTCAAGATCTTTAAAGAGGAAGGCGACAGACTTCATCCACAAGGACTTCTTTTTGGCCATTTTGGTTTTGGATGCACACATGGGATCTCTCTTTACATCCACCACGTGCTGAGTATCTAAGCCACAACCTCACACAGGGCCAAGAGGCTGATTCAGACACATCCCTTTTCAAAGCAATAAAGCAAAGAGCCACAGGTGATCCATATTCATTTCCATTTGAAAACTGTTTTCTTCAGGCTTCACAAAGGGGTGGCATGAGGCAAAGACCTTCCTGACATTCAGGACAACAGAACATTAGGTTAGCAAAAGGCCCAAAGCAGTGTTTCTCCATTGAGACTTTCCTGGTCACACTGATATCTGAATTTTCTGAGATGCTCGCCATTCCCTTCAGCTATCCAGTACATGGCCATGTCACAGAGCTTGGAGGTGGTACATATCTTGGTCACAAAATCATGAGCCTATTCTGGAGAGTGGCCAGAATTCGGGAAGAAAACAGGAACTTAGGAAGATAGCAGGTGTTACCCATCCATAAGGCAAGCCGCATTCCTTTCATATATTGGGCAGAAAGAATTCTGGTAAGCTTTCTACTAGCCTGGACACATCCTTTGATGCATTCTCTTTTCTAATGTCTACAACCATGTACACAGTGGGATACACAGACATAAAAACACTCGCCTTGTCAAATCACTTGTTAGAAATCGTCCACTCCAAACCAAACAAACTGCCTTTCCTACCTATTCTCAGAAAATGAGACAAAATCACAAACACACACTCACACCCACAAATTCACCTCCTTTCCCAAAGTAGGTCTCTGACTATCGGGTGTGACCTCTGACTGGTGGGCCGTACTATGTTCAAATCAAATGGCCTGTTCTGTCTCAGATCTGGTTTCCTTGGCCAACTCTGTGAAGTTGTCAGGAGACAACAGTGAGCCACTTCCTGCTTACTCAGGAAAGGCCACTCTTCAGAGCTTTCCTGGCATTTGGCCATCCTCACATCAGTAGATACCAAGAAAGACTGACTCTGTCTTTGGTAAATCAAAAGAAGTGAGACCACTGGGACTGGGCCTGGGACTAGATTTGTGTGCCTGGATGCCTGGATCCCAAGTTCAGAGAGTTCCATCTCCAAGAATGTGAGGTGAGGTCACTTCCTTCAGGAACTGAATGAGGTCAATGCCTTGGCAAGCACGTTGTCCTAACATTTGCTTCCAAAGGTCCCATGAAATGGAGGCTGTCCCTAATTCCTTTGACACTTTCACAAGTTAGAATGGTATATCAAACATTGGTAACCGGGAACAGCTCTCCACAGAGGCCTCGTTTGGTCCTTCTTCTCTACATAAAGAAGAGAGAGGCTGATTCAGACACATCCCTTCATGCTGACCAGGTTGTTTGCAATGAAAGATGACTTTTGCTCTCTCAGTTCCTTCATAGGTGCCTACAACTTCTCTAGGGATCATTTGCGCATAGACCTTTGAGTTTCTCAGCAGTTGGAAGATCCCCTAAATTCCTGTATTTTAAGACCAACTCTGTCCTTGCTCTTCTCTAAAGTTAGATTGAGGGAACAGTGTATGGTTAGGGTTAATAACAGGTTTGATTTGGAATAGAAATCATTCTGCTGGATGAATAATGGTATTGGGAACCTGCGATATTTTCAAGAACATATAGGTAAAATATATGAATCTGAAAACAAAAATCTAGGTAAGATTTGAAGCCCAGAAGGGCATTGGGCCCTTGATTGGGTATTAAGCATAGGACCTTGTAACTTGGATGATTGATTTTCAAAGAGAACTTCCAGTCAAAATGGATAGTCAGTAGTATTAGGAAGATAGTCGGTATGTTTATAAAGGAGAGTGAGTATAGGATTTGGACCAAAAGTTCTTTAGCTATAGGGTTTCGGGTATTGAGTGAATGTAAATGTCAGCACATGTGAAGAATTAATCACAATGATGAACTGGGGAAAATATGTAGGAATGCAGATATCAATAGAGACTTTAGGAAATCTGGCAAAGTATAGTCGGTAGTGAAATGTTAATAAAATAGATTCTTGTCACTTCCTGTTTTTGTGTATGATTAATAAAACACTGTTGAAATCTTGAGAAGTGATTTCTAATCTTTTTCCCAGAATGTGCTGTCCCCAACTGCCAAACTTCAGAATGTACTCCCTCACCCAGTTGCACGCAAACTGCTCACCCGCCCAGGCCCATCAATAAACTTTCCTCCCTGCCCTCTTCAAGGAAAGTATATAAGCTCTGCTTAAGCTGTTCTCAGGGTTCTCTGCTCTATTCAAATGAGCTCTGAGCCCCAGCATGCTGGACCCCCAATAAACCCATTGTTTTTGCATGAGAGAGTCTCTTGGTGGTCTCTTCCCCCAATGCTCTTCCGATATTTATATATGGAGGTTCCACCGAAATCCAGCAGTGGTGAACGAGAGACCCCAATGGGCTACTCTCAGGGTAAGTAAGGCACCTCTTTCTGGTTTCAGGTTTCAGGTTAGGGCTTGGCAAAATGGCTGTCGATGAAGTGTGTGAGCTCTCTTTGATGGTGGCTGGCAGACATGTCACAGAGCCACAAGCCAAGTCCCTGGGGGACGCCACAGAGGACTCGGGAATCGAGGAATAATAGTCTCCTCGACTCAGTGATACTTTGTTTCAGATTCGGTATTGCCAGCCCATCAGGTTTTGCCACCTGCTCAGTCTTGGTCTCAGTGTTGGACGTCCATTGCCTGTCTTTATTGTTTTCTTTTGTCTGTGTCCTGTGTCGTTGATTTAATGTTTGTGTATCTTTCATTATGGGACAGATCACTTCAATGCCTCTGTCCCTGACCCTTGATCTATGGACCAAAGTCCGCTTAAGGGCTCAGAATGTTTCTTTTTCAGTAAAACGCTGGACCTGGCAGACTCTGTGTGCCACAGAATGGCCCACCTTTGGATTCGGATGGCCCCTAGAAGGATCTTTCTACTTCCCACTAATTTAAAAAGACAGAGATATTGTCTTACAGCCAGGGCCACATAGCCATACTGATAAACAGGAATATACCTTAACTTGGCAGGACCTCTGCAAATCTCCTCTTCCGTGGGTGAAGCCTTTCCTTGCTGTGTCCCCGTTCCTACTCCTTCCCCCATGATCTCTCAACCCCTCTGCTCCTCCTCCTCCTCCACCCTCTGTTCTCCCTGAGTCACAAGATTTGACTCTACTTGACTCTCGTCCCCCTCCTTATCTTCTACCCTTGTCCCACAACCCCCAACACCCTCTAAGTGATTCTCCAGCTGCTGACTCAGCCTCTCCGCAATTGGAGGAAGCTAAGCCAGCCCAGGGCCCTCCAGATAACTCCCCTGCGTCACACACAGCCCCTCCTCCCCTGGAGGAAGCTGGACTTGCTAAAGGAACTCGCCGGTGGCAAATGATTGAAAACCCTGGAACTCCCGTGTTGCTTCCCTCCATCCCTAAGGGCCAATGATTGACGATGGCCATAGGTAAAAAATGCAAGCCTACCAGTATTGGCCTTCTCCTCTTCAGACCTATATAAATGGAAAAATAACAATCCCCCTTTTACCGAGGACCCAACCTGGCTCTCAGGTCTGGTGAAGTCATTGATGTTTTCACACCAACCTAGTTGAGATGACTGCCAACAACTCCTAGGGACTCTCTTCATGACAGAGGAACAAAAGAGAATCCTCCTGGATGCTAGAAAAAAGTATCCTCGGACCAAATGCGTGACCGACACAACTTCCCAACATATTCAAAGCAGGCTTTCTCTTGAAACGACCCAACTGGGACCCCAACACCTTTGAAGGTAGGGAGCATCTGTCCACTTATCGCCGGGCTCTAATAGTGGGTATCTTAGTGGCCGCTAGGTGACCAACTAATTTGGCCAAGGTAAGAGAGATTATTTAAGGGCCTGATGAATCTCCCTCTATGTTCCTAGAGATAATTTTGTAGGCATATAAGAGACATACTCCTTTCGATCCTCAGGCAGAGGATCAAAAGGCATCTGTCACAATGGCCTTTATTGGGAAAGCTGCCCTAGATATTAAAAGAAAGTTACAATGCTTAGATGGATTACAAGATATGACTTTGAGGGATTTAGTTTCAGAGAACCCGAGAAGGTATACTTTAAGAGAGAAACTGAGGAAGAGAAGGGAGCTGAGTGAGGATAAAAGAAACAAAAGACAGACTAAGGCATTGACTAAGGTCCTGGTCACAACAACAAATAGGCCAGAAATTAAGAAACAGAGAGACAGGAAGGGATACCTGGGCACACACTAGAGGCCACCCCTGGCCTCAGATCAATGTGCCTACTCTAAAGAAAAAGGACACTGGGCCAAAGAGTGCCCTAGAAAGAGACAGCCATGCCAGCCAGATATTCTGACTCTGGAGGAATACTAAGAAAGTCCGGGCTCAGATCCTCTCCCTGACCTCAAGGTAACTTTTGAAGTGGAGGGGAACACAATAAACTTTGAAGTAGATACAGGGGGAATATACTCAGCTCGTAAGGCCCATTGGGCCCTCTACCGAATAAAAGGTCTCTAATTCAAGAGTCTAACAGAAGTAAATATCGGGCTTTGACAACTACGAGCACCATGGACCAGGGAAAAGGAAAAATCCATCACTCCTTCCTAGTAATCCCAGAATGCCTGGCCCCATTGATGGGCAGAGTTCTGCTCACCAAGCTCTGGGCCAAAATAACTTTTAACCCTGAAGGCCCCCAAGTGGAATTTTTTAATCCTTCAGTAATTACTCCTATAATCATGGCTCTAACTATGTCAGTAGCAAATGTTCATCAACTCACTCACCTTTGTTCAAAGAAACTGCATTCATTCGTGAAGGATCAAGAACACAGTTTTCCACTAACCTACTCACAGCAAAAGGAAATAACTGAATGGGTAACAAAAGCCTGTCAGGTCCATTAATTGGTTAAAGCTTACACTTCCAAGCTTCCTGCAGGAAAGCACCTATGAGGAACCAGACGAGGACAATTCTGGGAAGTGGACTTTACTGAAATTAAGCCAGTAAGGTATGGACTTAAATAACTCCTAGTCTTTGAACATACATTTTCAGGATGTATTGAAGCCTTCCCCACACACACACAAAAAAAGAAATAACAAAGAAGAAAAAAGAAACATCGCAAATGGTTGTAAAGAAGATCCTGGAAGATATTTATTCTCCCCTTGACGACCAGTAGTCTTAACCCTCATCAGCCCCTTAAGCTGTGATGGCTGATCACAAATACTACTGGACACGAAGTATGGCCTATCTCGAATACAGCCCCCTAACGAACCTGGTGGCCATCTCTCCACCCAGTCATTTGTCAGCTGGCTATAGGTCTTTCCTATTGGGATATCCCTGATTAACAGGATCCCACTAAAATTCCATTAAATCCCTTCCGTACCATAGATAATGGAAACAAACATTATAGATGTAGGGACACGTGAGCCAGATGCAGGTTGGCTAGCCTAGATTACTATGTTTGCCCGGCAGACTATCAAAGCCACAAACAGTCACGGCTGTGGGGGGGAGAGCAGACTTCTATTGTAAGTCATGGGGATGTGAGCATACAGGGACAGTCAGATGGAACCCAAACTCCTCATCAAATTCTGTACACAGCATTGGCCATATTACGAATTAGATAACCAAAACCGATGGCCCCCAGAGGGGTCTCTAGATCCTCAAATTCTGTGTGACCTTTTTAACTTCTGCAAGTGCTCAAAAGTGTGAAAGGAGATTCCGCTATGTGGAGGCCTTCTCTCTCCTTTGCTCACATCCTGAACTATGCTTCTCCAATAGATGCTCACCCTCAGCCTTGTGCTCCAGACTCTCCGCTGTCACTACCACCTCAGCAACTTGATTTCTCCCCTCCAATATCTAGATCAAAAACCCAAATCTCGACTGGTTCTCAGACCATTGCTCCCTTGCTGAGGTCGCAGGTACTGAGGTACCACTCCATTCACTCACTCCTCTCCTCTCCTGTCAGTGCCCGCACCGGGTCCCACCCAGTCCTCTTACCACCTAATGCAAAGCTCAAACCCACTGAGAAGAATCCTCAGACCCTAATACAAGATGTAATGAAAATGGCCTTTAATGTTGCTTTGTCATCACTAAAAACAGGTTACTAAGAATTTAAAGTCCCTCACAGGCTTTTTGGAATCTCACTCCCGTCTCTCCCTCTGTTCTATCTGTTCTACTGCTCATGTTTTTGTTGCTATTAAGATCCCAAAGCCCTCTCCCAATATTCTTTTACATCTCTCCTTCCTCATTCTCAGATCCACAGAGCTGCTCTTATCCCTGCCTTCCAAATTGTCCCCCTCTGTACCAGGCCCACAGAAAAGTCTTAACTGACCTTCTCCAGAAGTCTTCACCATGGCTGATTTAGGACTTTCAGCAAAAGAGTTCACTGTAGATAAACTTCCTATTTTTGTGTTGCCCTGGTCTCCTTGGCAACTGGCTAATAAATTCAGCACTCCTGATCTAGACACCCTTACTAGTTTTTCACAAAATATTTGAAAAAAAGGCCTCTGGCCTTGAGCTGGGGCTTCACAGAGATGGCTACATTTCTAAGATAAAGAAGTTACAAACTGGGCTGTATGGAAACAGCTGGAAGGGGGAAAAAAGAAAGGGAAGACACCCCCACCCAGGTGTCCTTGAAAAGTTAACTTGCCCAAACTGAGGAAAAAACAGAAACAAAAAATGCTTTTTGTGAACTTCTGCAGACTGTGAACTTCTGAGCCCCTTCCCTTACGTGTTGGGTACAAAATTCTGAAACTACGTAACTTGGGTTTCAGGGGATTAATTGATTACAACAGAAGCAATGCCCTCTGAATCTGGTTGAAACCAAAAAAGACTGTTTCCGTGTCTTTGGTGCTATCTTAGGTGCCTTGCCTTGTCCGTCCCTACAACAGTATAATTCTATATACTTAAACATTGTTTATGTTTTCATGAAATGGTCAACAGATGTGATTAATTGTGAAATGGTGCAGATGTTTCCCAGAGTGCTCTATCATGACGCAGGTTCATCTGAAGATCAAAGAGGGGGACATACAACCCGGTTCCGCTGGGAACATATGTCCCTCACCTTAGCCATTCTATTACGAATAGGAGTTGCTGCAGGGTTGGGCACAAGAACCACTGCTCTGGTCCATGGGACACAACAAGTGACCCAATTAGAAGCAGCAATAGATCAAAACT
This sequence comes from Callospermophilus lateralis, assembly GCF_048772815.1. Classification (NCBI taxonomy): domain Eukaryota; kingdom Metazoa; phylum Chordata; class Mammalia; order Rodentia; family Sciuridae; genus Callospermophilus; species Callospermophilus lateralis. The sequence continues at coordinate 34,674 of NW_027512685.1, read as the reverse complement.
TAAAGATTTTAGAAACCTCCATCAAAGCTTTGCAGGAATCTTTAACCTCTCTCTCTGAAGTTGTTTTACAGAACAGTCGAGGGTTGGACCTCCTTTTCATGACAGAGAGGGGCCTTTGTGCTTCATTGAGGGAAGAATGTTGTTTTTATGTCGACAATACTGGAGTTGTAAAATAATCTATGAGTAAATTAAAAAGATGCCTTGAAGAGCAACAACGAGAGAGAGAGGCACAAAAAGGGTAGTTTGAGTCTTTTTTTACACAGTCCCCCTGGTTAATTACGTTTTTATCAACCCTGGCCGGTCCAATAATAATCCTCATATTATTACTAACTATAAAACCCTGTTTCCTCAACCATGTAATTTCTTTTCTCCAAGCTCAAATTAGACAAATTAAAATTATGGTAATACCCCACTAGCAGACATAGAATGTGACACCCCACAAAGATCACTTTTATGATTAAAAGTAGCCAGAAAAAGAAGTTTGGAATGAAAGGTTAATAAAATATGTACTTGTCACTTCCTGTTTTTCTGTACACTTAACGAAACACTGTTGAAATCTTGAGAACTCTTTGCTAATCTTGTTCCCAGAATGTGCTGTCCCCAATTGCCAAACTGCAGAATCTACCCCCTCACCCGGTTGAATAGAAACCTGAACTGTACTTGGATCATTGAATGTAGAAGAGAACATCCATTCAAAAAGTTATAGTCAGTTGGATTAGAAACATATTCGGTAAGTTTAGGAAGAAAAGTGAGTATAGGTTTTGGAAAAAATGTTCTTTAGCAATAGGGTTTTGGTTAGAGAGTCAATGTAAATGTCAATACAAGTGAAGAGTCAGTCACAATGATGCACAGGGCAAAATATGTAGGAAAGCAGATATCAATAGAGACATTAGGAAATCAGGAAAAGAATAAAGTGAGTGATGGGATTAGATATTTTCAACAGGGTTGAGGATGAATATATGAGCTTAGGATAAAACAAATATGAAGTCAACAATAGGATTGACATTTGATAGCATTAGCATAGCCCAAGACAGTGTCCAAAATAAGCTCTGTTGCCCCTCATTTGCCTAAATTCCCAATGGCCTGTACACCCTTCCTGTGTACCAGGAGTGATCAAATAGGTCTGCCCTTAATACTGCTCTGCTTCTCCAATTTGAGTCCTACTGAGTGTCGGGTACATATTCTTTATGTGAATTGGAAAGATGAGAAAACTCAAGCACCTACTGGATAGCCTCTGAATAGATTTGAAGAACTCATTTGACCCAAAAGATCCCTATTCTCACTTGATGGAATTCAGGAACCTTACAGAGGAAGGCAAAATACTTCATCAACAATGACTGCTCTTTTTGCCATTTTGGATTTTATGCACCCATGGGATCTTTCTTTAGATCCATCGGGTACTGAGAATATAAGTCAAAGAATCACACTGGGCCAAGAGGCTGATTCACACACATCTCTTTCCAAATCAATTAAGGAAAGAGCCAAAGGTAAAGCATATTCATTTCCATTTGAAAAATCTTTCCTTCAGGATTCACAAAGGGTTGGCCTGAGACAAAGACCTTCCTGACTCTCAGGGCAACAGAACAATAGGTAAGCAAATGGCCCAAAGCAGGGATTCTCCACTGAGACTTTACTGGTCACACTGATATCTGAGTTTTCTGAGATGCTCGCCATTCCATTCAGCTATCCAGTACATGGCCATGTCACAGAGCTTGGAGGTAGTACATATCTTGGACACAAAACCATGAGCCTATTCTGGAGATTGGCCATAATTCAGGAAGAAAACAGCAACTTAGGAAGGTAGCAGGTATCGCCCATCAATACGGCAAGCCGCATTCAATTCATAAATTGTGCTGGATGAATGCTGGGAAGCTTTCTATGAGACAGGACACATCCATTGATGCATTCTCTTATCTAATGTCTACAAGCATGGACACAGTGGGATACACAGACATAGAAACACTTGCATTGTCAAACGACTTACTAGAAACAGTTCACTCCAAACCAAACAAACCGCCTTTTCTAACTATTCTCAGAACATGAGACAAAACCACAAACCCACACCCGCAATGGCACCTCCTTCCCCCAAATAGGTCTGTGACTCTCCGGAGTGTGCTCTGACTGATGGGCCATACTATGATCCTCCGAAATGGCCTGCCCTGTCTCAGATCTGGTCTTCTTGGCCAACAATGTGAAGTTGTTAGAAGCCAGGAGTGATCCACTAACTGCATTCTCAGGAAGAGCCCCTCTTCCGAGCTTTCCTGGCATTTGGCCATCCTCACATCAGTAGGTATCAAGAAAGACTGACTCTGTCCTTTGTAAATCCAAAAAAGTGAGACCACTGGGACTAGAACTGAGACTGGCTCTGGGTGCCTGGCTTTCTGTAACCCAAGTTTAGAGAGTTCCATTACCATGGAAGTGAGATGAGATCACTTCCTTCAGGAACTGAATGAGATCACTGCCTTGGCAACCACTTTGTCATAACAATTGCTTCCAACGGTCCCATGAGATGAGGGCTGCCCCTACTTTCTGTGACACTTTCACAAGTTAGAATGGTATATCACCCGTAGGCAAAAGGGAACAGCTCTCCACACAGTCCGGGTTTGGTCCATCTTCTCTACATTAAGAAGAGATAGGCTCATTCTGACTCAACCCTTAATCCTGACCAGGTTGTTTGCCATGGAAGATGATTTTTGCTCTCTCAGGTCTTACATAGCTGCCTACATCTTCTCCAGAGATCATTTCTGCATGGAGCTTTGAGGTTCTCAACAGATGGAAGATCCACTGCATTCCTGTATTGTAAGACCAACACTGTCCCTGCTCTTCTGTAAACATAGATGTGAATTGGAGTCATGAGAAAACCCACTAACCTATGGGATAGCCTCTGCAGAACTTTAAAGAATTCACTTGACCCAAATGATCCCTATTCTCACTTAATGGAGGTCAGGAACCTTACAGAGGAAGGCGAGAGACTCTATCCACCATGACAGTTCTTTTGTCCATTTTGGTTTTGGATGCACGCATAGGATTTTTCTTTAGACCCATCATGTGCTGTGAATCTAAGCCACAGCCTCACATAGGGCCAAGAGGCTGATTCAGACACATCCATTTCCAAAGCAATTAACCGAAGAGGCACAGGTAATGACCATTCAATTCCATTTGAAAACTATTTTCTTCAGGCTTCACAAAGTGTGGCCTGAGGCAAAGACCTTCCTGACATTCAGGGCAACAGAATAGGTAAGCAAAAGGTCCAAAGCAGGGTTTCTCCACTGAGACTTTCTTGGGCATACTGATATCTGAGTTTTCTGAGATACTCGCCATTCCCATCAGCTATCCAGTACATGGTCATGTCACAGAGATTGAGGGGGTACATATCTTGGACACAAAATCATGAGCGTATTCTGGAGAGTGTCCAGAATTCAGGAAGAAAACAGGAATTTAGAAAGATAGCAGGAGTTGCCCATCCATACGGCAAGCTGCAGTCCATTCATAAATTGCACAGGATGAATGCTTTGAAGCTTTCTCGTAGACAGGACACATCCATTGATGCATTCTCTTTTCTACTGTCTACAATCACGGACACAGTATGATATATAGACACAGAAACACTCACGTTGTCAAAGGACTTACTAGAAACAGTCCACTCCAAAAGAAACAAACCAGCTTTCCTAACTATTCTCAGAACATGAGACAAAACCACAAACTCACACTCACATCCAAAAAGGCACCTCTTTCCCCCAAGTAGGTCTGTGTCTATCCGGAGTGTCCTCTGACTTGTGGGCCATACTATGTTCCCCAAAAATGGCGTGTCCTGTCTCCGATCTGGTCTCTTTTGCAAACTCTGTGAAGTTGTCAGGAGCCCGTGGTGAGAAACTACCTGCTTTCTCTGGAAAGGCCAGTCTTCATAGTTTCCAGGCATTTGGCTGTCCTCACATCAGTAGGTACCAAGAAAGAGTGACTCTGTCTTGTTAAATCCAAACAAGTGAGCCCACTGTGACATGGAGTGGGTTTGACTCTGTGTGTCTTGTTTCCTGTATCCCAAGATCACAGACTTTCATCACCAATAATGTAAGGTGAGGTCACTTCCTTCAAGAACTGAATGAAGTCACTGCCTTGGAAACGACTTTGTTTTAACAGTTGCTTCCAAGGTTCCCAAAAGATGGAGTCTGCCTCTACTTGCTGTGACTCATTCATAAGTTAGAATGGTATATCAACCATAGGCACCGGGGAACAGCTCTCCACACAGCCATGGTTTGGTCCATCTTCTCTACATTAGGAAGAGAGAGGCTAATTCAGACACATCCCTTCAACCTGACCAGGTTGTTTGCCATGGAAGATGACTTTTGCTCTCTCAGATAATTCATACCTGCCTACACCTACTCAAGGGATTATTTCTGCAGGGACTTTTGAGGTTCTCAGCTGGTGGATGATACCCTACCTTCCTGGATTTTAAGACCAACTCTGTCCCTGCTCTTCTGTAAAGTGAGATTGAGGGAACAGTGTATGGTTAGTGTTAATAGCATGTTCGATTTGGGTTAGGAGTCATTCTGCTGGATGAATTATGGTATTGGGAACCTGTGATATTTATAAGAATATAAATGTGAAATATGTGTATGAGATCAGAGATCTAGGAAAGATTTGAAGCCCAGAAAGGCATTGGGCCCTTGATTGGTATACTTAGATTGAATTATGTTCTGCACCGAGGTCTCAGATAAATCAATATACAATGGCATAGGACCCTATACCTCGGATGATTGAAAGTAGAAGAGAACATCCAGTCAAAAAGGGATAGTCTGTAGGATTAGGAAGATAGTCAGTAGGTTTAGGAAGAACAGTGAGTCTCGGAGTTGGACCAAAAGTTCTTTAGCAATTGGTTTTCAGTTAGAGGGTGAATGTAAATGTCAGCACATGTGAAGAGACAGTCACAATGATGAACTGGGAAAAATATGTAGGAAAGCAGATATCAATAGGGGCATTAGGAAATCAGGAAAAGTATAAAGTGAGTGATAGGATTAGATATTTTCAACAGGCTTGAGGTTAAATATATAATCTTAGGAAGTAACAAATATGTAGTAACCAATAGGATTGACATTTGAGAGCAGTAAGCACCCTGGACATAGATGCTTTTAGAAATCCATGGTCACTTTCCATTTAGGCTTTGGTACAATCATATGTGTGACCTTTGCATTTTGTGTCCAGAATACTACTGTGGTAAAATGTATATGTAGATCAGGTGACATAAGTATTTCTTCCACCATAAAGGGGAGTAATATTCTAGAAACTTATAAATTAGTACTGGGGATACAAAGAGGTGTACCTTGTGTTGATGATTATTGAGATGATGCATGAATAGACCATATTGTGAATAAAGTATGTAACTGGATCCAACATTAAATAATGGATTGAGTTTGCATCTGAAAATATATTGGAAATCTTATATTGATATGTATACCATCATTCCAACGAGTTATATATGCAATGGTATTATTAGGGTTACGGTTTATCGTGAAGAGTGAGTTTTGCTTCAAAAATGATTATGGAATCGAAAATAATGTGTTTAGAAAGAAGTCTAGTGAAAAGACCAGTAAAGAAACATGGAGGAATACATGTGTTCTGAAGTAGTAAGTAATTGAAAGTGAACCAAATGCCAAAAAAATTTGTGAAGTTGTGGATGAAAAAATACATCCTATGATGTCCATAAACTGAAGAAATAGTAATGTACCAGTGTTGAGTAAAAATGAACTTCAAATTACACATCATGTCCCATAGCAATCTACTTGCATTGATGTTAAACTGGGTCAGTTACTGTAGAAATATTAGGATTTTTAAGCACCATCCACTGAACTTAGTTTTCAGTAGTAGGAAACCAAAATATATTTCAGGTGTATGAATATTACTGAGAATAATCTTGTGAAAATTTGAATTTAAATGAACATAAATGAATATGAATGAATTTAGGGAGTGTATAATAAGACACATATTTTTCATATTTTTTCAAAATCCGTAGAATATACACTCACACACACACACACACACACACACACACACACATGCACACACACACACATTAATATTTAGCAATATATATGAAAATCGATATTCATCATGAAATATAATTCATTCACAAATCCAAAAATATTCATTTTACTGAACATGGATTTATGTATAGTGTTTTTCACTAGGAAGCTCACCTATAGTTGGAATTTTCAGTTCCATCATTATTTAGGGAGAGTCATCTCTTCTCACAATTTTTATATTCCAAAGTCAGTGATCTTACAAGAATGTACGTGTGATACCAGGTAGGATATTGTATATGCATAAAAAAATTACATGTGCTGAATAGGATACAGAGAAAGGGAGACAGGAATTTACATATGTGATAACTTTAAAAAATCATGGAGAAATATTAAAATGAAAAGTTTACTAAATTTAAAACACATACTCTTGATAAAGAGGAAGACAAATACAAATATACACCATGCTTCCTATAAAAGGACTGTACTTCTATTCAGTTAGGTTTTATTTTCTCCATGATATTAGGATTAGTAGTCAGAGTCTAGTAGGGTATGGGTTAGTGTCAGGGATTCAGTATTTCAAATGGAAAATAGGAAAATGAATCTAATGTGTATGCAAACATGTGATACACAAAAATCTTCCCTCTCTTATCCAGAACAATGCCTTGACATAACCATTGCTAAAAGTAAGACACAATTAGAGGAGAGGAGTTAGAAAACCTGTGAATACATATGTGGAATGAAAAATGCTCAGGAGTTCACAACACTGGAGGTGGTAAAACAGTTTAGAAAAGTATGGGAGAGGGTAAACACTCCAGAAACATGGAGCTGTGCTGACCTAAAGACTTATTGAGAAACTTCCTCTGAGGTTAGGCACAAGAAATATATGTATGGCAATATGTAAATCAATGGTTCTGAACTGATGTGATTCTGCAATCTGTATATGGAGTAAAAATGGGAGCTCATTTCCCACTTGAATCAAAGTGTGAAATTTGATATATCAAGAAGTATGTACTGTTTTGAACAACCTACAATAAAAATTAATTAAAAAAAGAAAAAGAAATATATGTAATTGTCAGGAGATTTAGCTTCGTTTGTAGTGACACCAAAAATCTGGGTCTGCATCTATGTGACCTGGAGGACATGGTTCTTTATTTTGTAATGAACATGAGGCAGCAGGTCTGAAATCTCCCTTTGTAGGTAAACTGTTGCTACTGGGAGCTAAGTGTCTTCCCGTGTGGTCTGTGAAGCCATTTGGTCATCCTCCACTTTTCAGGGTGTTTCTTACTGCTGCACTGGGAATTTGGTATTTGCTTCATGAAATACAATATGTTCAACTGGGACACAATGCTGGAGGGAGTTCTTTCATGTGTGGTTGGTCAGGGTCGGCAAGAGAATGTACGAACCAGGCTTCTATCCCACATAGCTTTCCCCTTGACTATAGCAACCTGATTTTGAACACTGCCCTGAAACCTCTACATATAACAAGATGCCTTTACATATAAAGGTCTGCTGCCTGCACCATGTCAGTCGCAAGATTTGGAAGCCAATGGAAGATCCAGGTGGTCCTACCAAAAATATTTATTTACACACCTATAGTCCACTGCTCTACTCCCACTACCCAGCAGGCTCCAACTTACTGGCATCTCTGTTCTACACCATTTTCACGAAACTCAGTCAATCAAGGCACTGGTTGTTATACTCATGATCAGCAACAGGATATCTTAAGGTTATCCAGTGCCAAATGGTCATGGGGATTTCAAAAATTTCATGGTATTAATCTAGTCATTTTTCAAGGATGAAGTTGGAGGCACTGTGGGTTTCATTTAATTCAGGAACCATTAAATGGTGAGGAAGCTCATTTCAATGAAAGCTCTGGAGAACACTCACAGGCAAGCCTTCCCGAAGAGTGGCCAAAAGGACACATGAATCCAGGCCCATTGAGGTATACAATGTGCGGTCCATGTGTGTTTGGACTCTCAACTATGGCTACCAAGTCTTTAAGAATTAAATCATGTGATATCCTGGCTCAGAATCCCTGAGCTCTGTGGAAAGCCATCCTGGGCCTAGATCTCAGTTTCCAAAAGCGATTCTCATGCGTGGTCTCCTAAAATCCCAACACTATTCATGGCAATACTTCTCTGAGGTCAGTTCCAGAACTCAGTCTCTAAGGGGAATCACACCAGAGTTCAAGCCCTGGTGGACCCAGTCATCTCTTCCAACTACCACACAAATTACCACAATTAAAACAAGAACCCTCCCATATGGCCCTCATCTTCTTTCATATAGACACTCATCATCATCTGGCTGGAGGTTTCCATGAGGGGCGCAGACCAAGACAGTGTCCCAAATAAGCTCCTTTGCCCCTCATTTGCCTAAAGTCAAGGTGGCCTGGACACCCATCCTGTGAACCAAAAGTGATCAAATAGGCCTGCCGTTAATACCGCTCCAATTTGAGGACTACTGTCTGTGGGGTTTAGATTCTTTATGTGAATTTTAGTCATGAGAAAACCCAAGCACAATGGGCTAGCCTCTGCAGGTTTTGTAGAACTCTTTTGACCCAAAGGATCCCATTCTCACTTGATGGAGGTCCGCAACCTTACAGAGGAAGTCGAGAGACTTCATCCCAATAATTGCTCTTTTGGCGAATTTTCTTTTGGATGCACACATGGTAACTTTCTTTAGATCCATCTTGTGCTGAGAATCTAAGCCACAGCCACACACAGGGCCAAGGGCCTGATTCAGACACATCCCTTTCCAAAGCAATTAAGGAAAGTGCCACAGGTATGCCCATTCATTTCCATTTGAAAACTGTTTTCTTCAGGCTTCACAAAGGGGTGGCCTGAGGCAAAGACCTTCCTGACATTCAGGGCAACAGAACAATTTGGTAAGCAAAAGGCCGAAAGCAGGGTTTCTCCTCTGAGACTTTCCTGGTGACACTGATATCTGAGTTTTCTGAGATGCTCGCCATCCCCTACAGCTATCCAGTACATGGCCATGTCACAGAGCTTGGAGGTGGTACATATCTTGGACACAAAACCATGGGCCTATTCTTGAGATTGGCTGGAATTCAGGACGAAAATAGAAACTTAGGAAGGTAGCAGGTGTTGCTCATCAATAAGGCAAGCTACAGTCCATTCATAAACGGGGCAATATGAATGCTGAGAAGCTTTCTACTAGACACGACACATCCATTGATGGATTCTCTTTTCTAATGTCTACAACCATGGAAACAGTGGAATACACAGACATAGAAACACTCACCCTGTGAAAAGACTTACTAGAAACAGTCCACTTCAAATGAAACAAACCGACTGTCCTACCTATTCTCAGAAAATGAGACAAAAAAACAAACCCACAACCACACCCACAAAGGCACCTCCTTCCCCTAAGTAGGTCTGTGACTATCCAGAGTGTCCTCTGACTTGTGGGCCATAATATGTTCTCCCAAAATGGCCTTTCCTGTCTCAGATCTTGTCTCCTTGGCCAACGGGCTCCTCTCGGAGCAAGTAAGGTGCCTCTTTCCGGTTTCAGGTTTCTTGTTAGGGCTTGGCAAAATTGCTGGCGATGAAGAGCCTGGGCTCTCTCCGACGGTGGCTGAGAGACGTGTCACAGAGACAAAGGGCACCTCTCTGGAGGACCCCGCAGAGAACTCGGGAAATCAAGGAACAATAGTCTTCTCGACTCAGTGATATTTTCTTTTAGATTCGTTATTGCCATACCATTGGGTTTTGCCGGCTACTCATTCCTGGTCTCAGTGTTGGACGTTCATTGCCTGTCTTTATGGTCTTGTCTTATCTGTGTCGTGTGTCCTTGCTTTTACTGTTTGTGGAACTTTCATTATGGAACAGAGCACGTCAATGCCTCTGTCCCTGACCCTTGATCACTGGACCAAAGTCCGCTTAAGGGCTCAGAATCTTTCTTTTTTTAGTAAAACGCTGGACCTGGCAGAATCTCTGTGCCTCAGAATGGCCCATCTTTGGAGTCGTATGGCCCCTAGAAGGATCTTTCTACTTCCCACTAATTTAAAAAGTCAGAGGTATTGTCTTTCAGCCAGTGCCACATAGCCATCCGGATCAACAGACATATATCTTAACTTGGCAGGACCTCTGCAAATCTCCTCCTCCATGGGTGAAGCCTTTCCTTGCCCCTACCTCTGCTCCTACTCCTTCCCCCATGATCTCTCAAACCCTCTCAACCTCCTCCTCCTCCACCCTATGTTCTCCCTGAGTCACAGATTTGACTCTACTGGACTCTTCTCCCCCTCCTTATCCCCTGCCTTCGTCCCCTAACACAAAACACACTCTAAGTGATTCCGCTGCTGCTGACTAAGCCTTTCTACCATTGGAGGAAGCTAAGCCGGTAATAGGATCTGACAATGGACCGATGTTCATGGCCCAGGTAAGTCAGGGGTTAGCCAGGAACCTGGGGATTAATTGGAAGTTAATTTGTGCTTATAGACCACAGAGTTCAAGACAAGTAGAAAGAATGAATAGAACCATTAAAGAGACCTTAACGAAATTAAGCTTAGAGACCAGCATAAGATTGGACTATGCTCCTGCCTTATGCAATGTTTCATGCAAGAAAAAATCCCTTTGTTTCTTTGAGTAACCTTACCAAGTGTGAAATTCTTTATGGTGGCCCTCCTCCAGTAGGGGACCTAAGCCCAACTGTAAGACCTAAAGATCCTTTCCACACCCCCTTGCTTGACAGACTTAAAGATCTTGAAAGAACTCAGTAATACCTGTGAAAACAGCTGGCCACTGCCTACCCAACTGGGAACCAGGGGATTCCACATCCATATCAAGTAAGAGATTTCATCTATGTAAGATGATATCAGGTGTCATCCCTGGTACCCCGCTAAAAAGGACCATACCAGGTGCTATTATAACACCTACAGTGGTAAACGTAAACAGAATCACTTCCTGGATCCATGCCTCTCATCTCAAGCCTGCTCCCTGTACAGAATCTTTCTGGAAACTGAAAAAGACTGGTAACAGTTTCAAATTGTGTATTTGCAATGTGAATAAGGTTATATACTCTCCCCTTGGCTACAAGTAGTCCTAACCCTCATCAGCCCATTAAGCAGTGATGGCTGATCACAAATCCTACTGGAAAAGAAGTATGGTCTATCTCGCATACAGCCCCCTTAGGGACCTGGTGGCCATCTCTCCACCCAGACATTTGTTAGCTGGCTATAGGTATTTCCTATTGTGATATCCCTGATGAAGAGGATCCCACTAAAATACCATTAAATCCCTTCTGTACCATAGATAATGGAAACAAACATTATGGATGCAGGGACACGCGAGCCAGATGCAGGTTGGCTAGTCTAGATTACTAAGTTTGCCTGGCAGACTATCAAAGCCACAAAGAGTAATGGCTGTGTGGGGGAAAGGCCGACTTTTTCTGTATGTCATGGGAATGTGTGCATACAGGGGCTGCCTGATGGAACCCCAATTCTTCATCAAATTCAGTACACAGCATTGGCCACATTACCAATTAGACAACCAAAAACTATGGCACCCAGAGGGGTCTCTAGATCCTCAAATTTTGCGTGACCTTTTTAACTTCTGCAAGTGCTCAAAAGAGTGAAAGGAAATTCCCCTATGTGGAAGCCTTTTCCCTCCCTCACTCACATCCTGAACTATGCTTCTCCAATAGATCATTATCCTCAGCCTTCTGCTCCAGACCCTCTGATGTCACTCCCATCTCAGCAACTTGATTTCTCCCCTCCAATAACTAGATCAGGAACCAAAAGCTCCACCAGTTCTCAGACCATCGCCCCCTTGCTGAGGTAGCAGGTACATAGGTACCGCGCCACCGACTCATTCCTCTCATCTCCTGTCAGTGCCCTCACCGGGTCCCACCAGGTCCTCTTACCAGCTAACCCAATGCTCAAACGAGCTGAGGAGAGCCCTGAGACCCTTATCCAAGATGTAATATAATTGGCCTTTAAAGTTGCTTTGTCATCACTGAAAACAGGTTACTAAAATTTAAAGTCCCTCACAGGATTTTGGGATCCTCACTCCCTTCTTTCACTCTGCTCTACCTGATCTACTGCTCAAGTTTGCTGCTAGGAAATTCCCAATACCCTTTCGCATTATTCTTTTACATCTCTCTTTTCCCTCATTCTCAGATCCTCGGAGGTGCTCTCAGCCCCACCTTCCCCGTCTTTCCCCCTCTGTACCAGGCACACAGAAAAGTCTTAAATGACCTTCTTCAGAAGTCTTCACCATGGCTGAGTTTTGAACTTTCAGCCAAACAGTCCCAATAAAGACTTTAATGTAGATAAACTTTCTCTTTCGTATTGCCCTGTTCTACTTGGCCACTGGCTAAAAATCTCAGTACTTCTAAGCTAGACAACCCCTAACAAGTTTTTCACAAAATATGTGAACAAGTCCTCTGGCCTTCAGCTGGGGCTTCATAGAGATGGCTACATTTCTAAGATAAAGAAATTACCAACCGGGCTCCATGGTAACAGCTGGCAGGGGGAAAATAAGAAAGGGAAGAAAAAGCTCTCCTCCTCCCAGGTGTCCTTGAAAAGTTAACTTGCCCAGAACAGAAGGAATAACAGAAACAAATACTGCTTTTTTAAACTTCTGAAGACTGTGAACTTCTGAGCCCCATCCCTTATATGTTGGGTACAAAATTCTGAAACTACCTAAACTTGAGTTTCAGGGGATTAATTGATTACAATAGAAGCAATGCCCTCTGAATCCGGTTGCAACCAAATAGGACTGTTTCCCTCTCTTGAGTGCTATCTTAGGTGCCTTGCTTTGTCAGTGCCTACAACAGCATAATTCTATATACTTAAACATCGTTTATGTTTTCATGAAATGATCAAGATATGTGATAAATTGTGTAATGCTGCAGATGTTTCCCAGAGTGCTCTATCATGACACAGGTTCATTTGAAGATCAAATAGGGGGGGCATACAACCGGTTCCACTGGGAACATATATCCCTCACTTTAGCCATCCTATTAGGAATACGAGTTGCTGCACGGGTGGGCAGAGGAACCAGTGGCATTGTCCATGGGACACAAAAGATGACCCAATCAGAAGCAGCAATAAAGCAAAAGTAAGATATTAGAAACCTCCTTCAGGGCTTTGCATGAAACTTTAACCTCTCTCTCTGAAGTTGTTTTACAGAACAGTTGAGGGTTGGACCTCCTCTTCATTAGAGAAGGGGGCCTTTGTGCTGCATTGAGGGAAGAATGTTGTTTTTATGCTGACTATACTGGAGTCGTAATAAAATCTATGAGTAAATTTAAAAGACACCTTGAAGAGCATCAACAAGTGAGAGAGGGCCCAAAAGGGTGGCTTGAGTCTTGGTTCACACAGTCCCCCTGGTTAACTACGTTTTTATCAACCCTGGCCGGTCCAATAATAATCCTCATATTATTGCTAACTATAAAACCCTGTTTGCTCAACCGTGTAATGTCTTTTCTCCAGGCTCAAATTGGACGAGTTAAACTTATGGTAATACCCCACTAGCAGACATTGAATGTGACACCCTCCAATGATCATTTTTATGATTAAAATTAGCCAGAAGAAGAAGTGGGGAATGAAATATTAATAAAATAGGTACTTGTCACATCTTGTTTTTCTGTATGCTTAACAGAACACTGTTGAAATCTTGAGAAATGTTTGCAAAACTTGTTCCCAGAATGTTCTATCCCCAGCTGCCAAATTGCAGAATGTACTCCCTCTCCCAGTTGCATGCAAACAGCCCACTCGCCCTGACCCATCAATACAATTCCCTCCCTTCTCTCTCCAGGGAAAGTATATAAGCTCTACTTCAGCTATTCTCAGGGCTATCTGCTCTATTCAGGTGAGCTCTGAACCCCAGCATTCTGGACACCCAATAAACCCTTTGATGTTGCATGAGATAGCCTGTTGGTAGTCTCCTCATCTGAAGCTCGCACCACGTTTACTTGGATGATTGAATGTAGAAGAGAACATCCAGTCAAAAAGGGATAGTCTGTAGCATTAGGAAGATAGTCAGTAAGTTTAGGAAGAAGGGTGAGTATAAGATTTGGAACAAAAGTTTCTTAGCAATAGGATTTCGATTAGAGAGTGAATGTAAATGTCAGCACAAGTGAAGAGTCAGTCACAATGATGAAGTGGGGAAAATATGTAGGAAAGCATATATCAATAGAGACATTACAAAATCAGGCAAAGTATAAAGTGTGTGATAGGATTAGACATTTTGAACAGGGTTGAGTTTAAATATATAATCTTAGAAAGAAACAAATATGTAGTCACAAATAGGATTGACATTTGAGAGCATTGGGCAAATTTCAGGTGGATGAATATTTTGAGAATAATCTTGTGAATAGTTGATTATAAATCCACATACATGAACATGAATGAATTTAGGAAGTGAATATAAGACACATATATTTCATATTTTGTAAAATCTGGAGAGTGTATATATATATATATATATATATATATATATATACATATATATATATACATATATATATATATACATATATATACATATACATAAAACAAACACACAGACAAAAAAGTAGCAATATATATGTCAATCAAAATTCATTATAAAATATATACCATCCACAGATCTAAAAATATTCATTTTACTGAACATGGATTTATGTATAATGCTGTTCAACTAGCAAGCTCACCCATAGGTTGAATATTCAGTTCCAACAGGGTTTAGTAGGAGTGATCTCTTCTAACAATTTGTATCTGCCAAGTCAGCCACCTCACAAGAATGTACGTGTGGTACCAGATAGGAATCTATATGTGCATATAAGAATACAGAGAAAGGGAGACAGGAATTCACATATTTGTTAACCTTAAAAATACAAGGACAACTATTTCAACAAACAATTGACTAGATTTATAACTCCAACTCTGTATCATGCAAAAGGCAAGTCCATCTATACACCATGCCTACTCTGAACTGCTTGTATTTCTATTCTTTAAGGGTTATTTTTCTCCATCATATTAGGATTAGTAGTCAGAGTCTGGTAGGGTATGGGTTAGAGTCAGGTATTCAGTATTTTGAATTGAAAATAGGACACTAAATCCAATGTGTATGCAAATATATGCTACGGAAAAATCTTCCCACTCTCCTCCAGAACAATGCCTTGACATTACCTTCGCCCCAAGTAAGACACAATTAGAGGAGAAGAGTTAGAAAATCTGTGAATACATATCTAGAATGGAAAATGCTCCAGATTTCACATCTTTGGAGGTGGTAGAGGAGTTTCCAAAAGTAAGAGACAGGGTAAACACTCCACAAACATGGAGCTCTGCTGGCCAAAAGACTTTTTGAGAATCTGCCTCTGAGGTTGGGCACTTGAAATATATGTTGTTGTCAGGAGCTTTAGCTTTATTTGTAGTGAAACCATCAAAGCTGGATCTGCACCTATGTGACCTGGAGGAAATGGTTACTTATTTTCAAATAAAAATGAGGCAGCAGTGATGAATTCTCTTTTTGTAGGTAAACTTTGGCCACTGAGGGCTAAGGGTCTTCCGGTGTGGACTGTGGAACCAATGGTCATCCTCAAATTTTCGTGGTGTTTCTTGCTGCTGCACTGGGAGTTTGGTATTTGCTTCATGAAATACAACGAGTTCAAATGGGACACAGTGCTGAAGGGAGTTCTGTCAGGTGTGGTTGGCAGGGTCTCCAGGAGAATGCACCAACCAGGGTTCTATCTCAAGTAGCTTTCCCCCTTGACAATAACAACATGATATTGAACATTGCCCTGAAACCTCTCCATATAAAAATATGCCTTTACATATATGGGTGTGATGGTTGCACCATGTAAGTCACAGCCATTTGGAAGCAAATGGAAGATCCACATGGCCCCACCACAGATGTTTTATCACACATTTGCATAACACAGCTCTAGGCCCACTACTTACCAGGCCCCAACTTACTGGCATCTCTGTTCTACACCATTTTCATGAAACCCAGTCAATCAAGTCCCTGTCTGGTATACTCATGATCATCAACAGGACATCAAAGGTCCTCCAGTGCCAGCTGGTCATCGGAATTTCTAAAACTTCATGGTAATTATCTAGCATTTTTTCACAGATGCATTTGGAGGCAATGTTGGTTTCAATTCATTCAGGAACCATTAAATGGTGAGGAAGCTAATTTCAGGGAAATCTCTGGAGCACTCTCACAGGCAAGTCTACCCAAAGAGTGGCCAAAAAGTCACATGAAGCCAGGCCCATTGAGGTCTACAAAGCGAGGTCCAAGTGTGTTTTGAATCTCAATTATGCCTGCCAAGTCTTTCAGAATAAAATCATGTAATATCCTGGCTGTGATTCCCAGTGTTCTGTGGAAAGCCACTCTGGGCCTTGATCCCAGGTTCCAATGGCAACTCTCATTCCTGGCTTCCTAAAATCCCAACACAATTCATGTCAATACTTCTCTGAGGTCAGTTCCAGAACTCAGTCTCTAAGGGGAATCACAGCAGAATTCAAGCCCAGGTGGACCCAGTCATCTCTTCCAACTGCCACACAAATGACCACAATTATAACCAAAACACTCCTACATGGCCCTCATCTTCTACCATAAAGATACTCATCATAACATCTGGATGGAGGTTTTCATGAGAGGCACATCCCAAGACAGTGTCCAAAATAAGCTCCCTTGCCCCTCATTTGCAGAATGTCAGGGTGGCTTGGACACCCTTCCTGTGAACCAGGAGTGATCAAATAGGCCTGCCCTTAATACTGCTTCACTTCTCCAATTTGAGGCTCTCTGACTGTGGGGTCTAGATTCTTTTTGTGAATTGGAGTCATGAGAAAAGCCAAGCACCTCTGCAGAGATTTGAAGAACTCATTTCACCCAAAGAATCCCTATTCTGACATGATGGATTTCAGAAACCTAACAAAGGAAGGCAATATAATTCATGCACATTGATTGAACGTTTTTCCATTTTGGTTTAGATGCACATATGGGATCTTTCTTTACATCCATCAGGTGCTGAGAATCTAAGTCACAGCCTAAAACAGGGCAAAGGGCCTGAATCAGACACATCCTTTTCCAATGAAATTAGGCAAAGAGCCAGAGGTGATGCACATTCATTTCCATTTGAAAACGGTTTTCTTCAGGCTTAACAATGGGGATGCATGAGACAAAGACCTTCCTGATATTCAGGGCAACAGAACAATAGGTAAGCAAAAGGCCCAAAGCAGGGTATCTCCACTGAGACTTTCCTGGTCACACTGATATCTGAGTTTTCTGAGATGCTGGCCATTCCATTCAGATATCCAGTACATGGCCATGTCAAAGACCTTGGATTTGGTACATATGTTGGACACATAACCATGATCCTATTCTAGAGAGTGGCCAGAATTCAGGAAGAAAACAGGAACTTAGGAAAGTATTAGGTGTTGCCCATGCATAAGGCAAGCCACACTCCATTCATAAATTATGCAGGATGAATGCTGGGAAGCTTTATACTAGACATGACACATCCATTGCTGCATTCTCTTTTCTCATGTCTACTACCACAGGCACAGTGGGATACACAGACATGGAAACACTCACCTCTTCAAACGACTTACCGGAAACAGTTCACTCCAAAACAAACAAACCGCCATTCCTACCTATTTTCAGAACATGAGACAAACCACAAACCCACACCCACTCCCAAAAAGGCACCTCCTTCCCCATAGGTGTGTGACCTACCAGAGTGTCCTCTGACTGGTGGCCATACTCTGTTCTTCCGAAATGGCCTGTCCTCTCTCAGATCTGTTTTCCTTGGCCAACTCTGTAAAGTTGTAAGGAAAAAGTGGAGAGCCACTACCTGCTTTCTCAGGAAAGCTCCCTCTTCAGAGCTCTCCAGGCATTTGGTAATCCTCACTTCAGTAGGTACCAAGAATGACTGACTCTATCTTTGGTAAATCCAAACAAGTGAGCCCACTGGGACTGAGACTATGACTGCCTCTGGGTGCCTGGCTCCTTGGATACAAAGTTCAGAGAGTTCCATCACCAAGTAAATGAGGTATGTCACATTCTTTGGAACTGAATGAGGTCACTGCCTTGGCAAATGTATATCTTATGATGTGCAAAAACTGAAGAAATAATAATGTACCAGTGTCGAATACAAATGAATGACAAATTACATATCATGTCCCATAGGAGTCTACTTGCATTGATGTTAGACTGGGTCAGTTACTGTAGAATAATTAGGATTTGTATGCACCATTCACTGAAGTTAGTTTTCAGTACTAGGAAACAAATATGTATTTCAGGTGGATGAATATTTCTGATTATAATCTTGTGAAAAGTGGATTATAAATCCACATACATGAACATGAATGAATTTAGAGAGTGTATATTAGACACATACATTTCATATTTTGAAAAATTTGGAGAGTATATCTATATCTATATCTATCTATATATATATATATATATATAAACACACACACACACACACACACACACACACAAACACACACACACAACACTCACAGACATTAAAAAGAAATAATATAAATGCCAATCGAATTCATCAGTAAATATATATCATCCACAAATGCAAAAATATTTATTTTATTGAACATGAGTTAATGAATAATGTTGTTCTACTAGGACGCTCTCCTATAGGTTGAATTTTCATTTCCAACACCATTTAGGAGGAGTGAACTCTTCTCACAATTTGTATCTGCCAAGACAGCCACCTCACAAAAATGTACGTGTGATACCTGGTAGGATTCTATATATGCATATAAAATTGCATGTGTGAATAGGATACAGAAAAGGGAAACAAGAATTCACATATTTGTTAAGTTTAAAAACACATGGAGAATATTTCAATTAAAATTTGACTAGATTTATAACTCCTACCTTATATAATGCAAATGACAAGTCCAACTATACAACATGTCTACTCTGAAGTGCTTGTATTTCTATTGTGTTGGGTTAATTTTCTCCATTATATTAGGATGAATAGTCTGAGTCTACTAGGTATGGGTTAGTGTCAGGGATTCAGTATTTCGAATGGAAAATTGGAAAATGAATCCAATGTGTATGTAAATATATGCTGCCCAAATATCCTCCTGCTCTCATCCAGAACAATGCCTTGACATTACCTTCACCCCAAGTAAGACACAATTAGAGGAGAAGAGTTACAAAATCAGTGAATACATATCTGGAATGGAAAATGCTCAGGAGTTCACAACCTTGGAGGTGGTAGAGCAGTTTCCAAAACTAAGGGACAGGGTAAACACTCCACAAACATGGAGCTCTGCTGGCCTAAAAACTTTTTGAGAAACTGCCTCTGAGCTTCCACACTTGAAATATATGTTGTTTTCAGGAGATTTGGCTTCCTTTGTAGTGAGACCATCAAAGCTGGGTCTGCATGTATGTGACCTTGAGGACATGGTTTCTTATTTCCAATGAACTAGATGAAGCAGTGAGGAATCCTCTCTTTGTAGGTAAACTGAGGCCACTAGGGACTAAGTGTCTCCCCGTGTGGACTGTGAAGCCATTTGGTCCTCCTCCATTTTTGTGGTGTTTTTAATGCTGCACTGTGAGTTTGGTATTTGTTTCACGAAATACTAGGAGCTAACCTGGGACACAGTGCTGGAGGGAGTTCTGTCACGTGTGGTGGGTCAGGGTCTCCAAGAGAATGCACCAACTAGGCTCCTATCTCTCACAGCTTGCCCCATTGCCCCCTTGTCCATATCAACCTGATTCTTAATTTTCCTCTGAAAACTCTCCATATAACAAGATGCCTTTACGTATAAGGGTCTGCTGGCTGCACCATGTCAGTTACAAGCCATTTGGAATCCAATGGTAGATCCACATGGCCCTACCACGGATGTTTTATCAAACACCTCCCCACCACTGCTCTAGACCCACTACTCAGCAGGCTCCAACTTACTGGCATCTCTGTTCTACACCATTTTCATGAAACTCAGTAAGTCAAGGCACTGTCTGGTATAATGATGATCAGCAACAGGACATCCAATGTTTCTCCAGTGCCACCTGGTCATAGGAATTTCAAAAATTTCATGGTATTTATCTAGCCATTTTTCAAGCATGAAGTTGGAGGCACTGTGGATTTCAGTTCATTCAGCAAACATTAAATGGTGAGGAAGCTCATTTCAATGAAATCTCCGGAGAACTCTCACAGGCACCGCTTCCCAAAGAGTGGACAAAAGGTCACATTAGGCCAGGCCCATTGAGGTCTACAATGTGAGGTCCATGTGTGTTTTGACTCTCAACTATGGCTGCCATTTCTTTAAGAATAAAATCATGTGATATCCTTGCTGAGATTTCCAGGCCTCTGTTGAAATCCACCCGGGGCCTAGGTCTCAGTTTCCAAGAGCGACTTTCATGCGTGGCCTCTTAAAATCCCAAAAATTCATGGCAATGCTTCTCTGAGTTCATTTCCAAAACCCAGTCTCTAAGGGGAATCACACCAGAGTTCAACCCCACGTGTACCCAGTCATTTTTTCCAATGCCACACAAATGACCAAAATCAAAACCAAAACACTCCCACATGGCCCTCATCTTATTCCTTATAGTCAATCATCTTAACCTCTGGCTGGAGGTTTCCATGAGGGGCGCACCCCAAGACAGTGTCCAAAATCAGCTTCTTGGCCCCTCATTTGCCTAAAGTCAGGGTAGCCTGGACACCGTTTCTGTGAAACAGGAGTGAACAAATAAGCCTGCCTTTAATACTTCTTTGTTTCTCCAATTTCAGGCCTACTGATTTGAGGTATCGTTTCTTTAGGTGATTTAGAGTCATGCGAAAACACAAGCACCTCTGCAGGGCTTTGAAGAACTAATTTGACCCAAGGAATCCCTATTCTCATTTGATTGAGTGCAGGAACCTAACAGAGGAAGGCAAGAAACTTCATCTACAATGAATGATATTTTTTGCCATTTTGGTTTTGGAAGCTCACATGGGATCATTCTTAAGATGCATCAGGTGCTGAGAATCTAAGTCACAGCCACACACAGGTCCAAAGGCTGATAAAGACACATCCCTTTCCAAAGCAATTAAGCAAAGAGCCACAGGTGAGGCTCATTCATTTCCATTTGAAAACTGTTTTCTTCAGGCTTCACAAAGGGGTGGCCTGAGGCAAAGACCTTCCTGACATTCAGTGCAACACAACAATAAGTAAGCAAAAGGCCCAAAGCAGGGTTTCTGCACTGAGATTTTTCTGGTCACACTGATATCTGAGTTTTCTGAGATGCTCGCCATTCTCTTCAGCTATCCAGTACATGGCCATGTCACAGAGCTTGGCGGTGGTACATATTTTGGACACAAATCCATGAGCCTATTCTGGAGAGTGGCCAGAATTCAGGAAGAAAACAAGAACTTAGAAAGATAGCAGGTGTTGCACATCGATAACACAAGCTGCAGTCCATTCATATATTGGGCAGGATGAATTATGGGAAGATTTATACTAGACAGGACACATCCATTAATGCATTCTCTTTTCTAATGTCTACAACAACAAACACAGTGGGATACACAGAAACAGAAACACTCGCCGTGTCAAATGACTTACTAGAAACTGTCCACTCCAAACCAAACAAAGCGCCTTTCCTATCTATTCTCAGAACATGAGACAAAACAATAAACCCACACCCACTCCCACAAAGGCACCTCATTCCCCCAAGTAGGTCTGTGACTATCCGGAGTGTCCTCTGACTGGTGGGCCATACTATGTTCCCCCGAAATGGCCTGTCTTCTCTCAGATCTTGTTTCCTTGACCAACTCTGTGAAGATGTCAGGAAAAAGTGGTTAGCCACTACCTGTTTTCTCAGGAAAGGTCCATCTTCAGAGCTCTCCTGGCATTTGGCCATCCTCACACCATTAGGTACCAAGAAAACTGACTCTGTCCTTGGTAAATCCAAACAAGTGAGCCCACTGGGACTGGGACTGGGACTGCATCTGGGTGCCTGGATTCTTGGATACCAAGTTCAGAGAGTTCCATCACCAAGGAAATGAGGTATGTCACATTCTTTGGAACTGAATGAGGTCACTGCCTTGGCAACCACTTTGTCCTAACAGTTGCTTCCAAGGGTAACATAAGATGGAGGTTGCCCTTACTTCCTGTGACACTTTCATAAGGTAGAATGTATATCAACCATTGGCACCCGGGAACAGCTCTCCACTCAGGCCTGGTTTGGTCCATCTTCTCTACAATAAGAAGAGAGAGATGCAGATTCAGACACATCCCTTCATCCTGACCAGGTTGTTTGCCATGGAAGATGACTTTTGTTCTCTCAGGTGCTTCATACCTGCCTACAACTTCTCCAGGTATAATTTGTGCATGGACATTTGAGGTTCTCATCAGGTGGAAGGTCCCCAACTTTCCTGTATTGTAAGAACCACTCTGTCCCTGCTCTTCTGTAAAATGATTGAGGGAACAGTGTAAACCTGGGGTTAAAAACAGGTTTGATATGGGTTACGAGTGATTCTGTGTGATGAATAATGGTATTGGGAACCTGCAATATTTAAAAGAATATGGAGGTGAAATATAAGTAGGAAAACAGAAATCTAGGTATGATTTGAAGCACAGAAGGGTTTTGCCCTTGATTCGGATACTTAGCTTTGAATTATGTTCTGCAAAGATGCCTCAGATAATTCGATATACAATGGCATAGGACCTTGTACATTGGATGATTGAATTTAGAAGAGAACATCCAGTCAAAAAGGGATATTCAGTAGGATTAGGAAGATAGTCGGTAGGTTTAGGAAGAAGAGTGAGTAAAGGATTTGGACCAAAAGTTCTTTAGCAATAGACTTTCGGTTGTAGGGTGAATGTAAATGTCAGCACATATGAAGAGTCAGTCACTATGTGGAACTGGGGAAAATATGTAGAAAAGCAGATATCAATAGAAACATTACAAAATCAGGCAAAGTATAAAGTGAGTGACAGAATTAGACATTTTCAACAGG
This sequence comes from Callospermophilus lateralis, assembly GCF_048772815.1. Lineage (NCBI taxonomy): Eukaryota > Metazoa > Chordata > Mammalia > Rodentia > Sciuridae > Callospermophilus > Callospermophilus lateralis. The sequence continues at coordinate 11,734 of NW_027512685.1, read as the reverse complement.
GTTGAGTTTGAATATATAAATTAGGAAAAAAACAAATATGTAGTCACCAATAGAATTGACAATTGACAGCATTAGGCAACCTGGACATGGATGTTTTTAGAAATCCATGTTCACTTTCCATTTAGGCTTTGGTACAATCATAAGTGTGACCTTTCCATTTTTTGTCCAGAATATTACTGTGATAATGAGGTGACATGAGTATTTCTTTCACCATTTCTGGGAGCAATATATTGAAGATGTAAAATGAGAATCGGGGGTACAAAGAGGTGTACCCTGTTTCTAGGAACATAGAGAAAAAGCATGAATAGACCATACTGTGAATAAATAATATAACTTTTTTGAACTTTAAATAATGAATTGTACTGATATCTGAAAAATTAAAGGAAATCGTATATTGATATACAATCATTCATTCCAACCAGGTATATATGTAATGGAAATATTAGTGTTTTGGTTTATCATGAAGAGTGTGTGAGTTTTGCATCAAAATGATTATGGAAATTCAAAATAATGTGTTTGGAAAGAAGTCTCATAAAAGACCAGTCAAGAAACCCTGACAATACATGAGTTCTGAAGCAAGAAGTGATTAAAGTTGAAACAAATGCTTATTAATTTGTGAACTTGTGGATGAAATGTATATCCTGTGATGTGCAAAAACTGAAGAAACAATAATGTATCAGTGTCGAATACAAATGAATGACAAATTACATATCATGTCCCATAGGAGTCTACTTGCATTGATGTTAGACTGGGTCAGTTACTGTAGAATAATTAGGATTTGTATGCAACATTCACTGAAGTTAGTTTTCAGTACTAGGAAACAAATATGTATTTCAGGTGGATGAATATTTCTGATTATAATCTTGTGAAAAGTGGATTATAAATCCACATACATGAACATGAATTAATTTGGAGAGTGTATATTAGACACATATATTTCATATTTTGAAAAATTTGGAGAGTATGTCTATATCTATATCTACATCTATATCTATATCTATATATATACACACACACGCACACACACACACACACAACACTCACAGGCATTAAAAAGTACCAATATAAATGCCAATCGAAATTCATCAGTAAATATGTATCATCCACAAATGCAAAAATATTTATTTTATTGAACATGAGTTAATGTATAATGTTGTTCTACTAGGACGCTCTCCTATAGGTTGAATTTTCATTTCCAACTGCATTTAGGAGGAGTGAACTCTTCTCACAATTTGTATCTGCCAAGACAGCCACCTCACAAAAATGTACATGTGATACCTGGTAGGTTTCTATATATGCATATAAATATACATGTGTGAATAGGCTACAGAAAAGGGAAACAAGAATTCACATATTTGTTAAGTTTAAAAACACATGGAGAATATTTCAATTAAAATTTGACTAGATTTATAACTCCTACCTTATATAATGCAAATGTCAAGTCCAACTATACAATATGTCCCCTCTGAAGTGCTTGTATTTCTATTGTGTTGGGTTAATTTTCTCCATTATATTAGGATGAATAGTCTGAGTCTAGTAGGTATGGGTTAGTGTCAGGGATTCAGTATTTCGAATGGAAAATTGGAAAATGAATCCAATGTGTATGTAAATATATGCTGCACAAATATCCTCCCGCTCTCATCCAGAACAATGCCTTGACATTACCTTCACCCCAAGTAAGACACAATTAGAGGAGAAGAGTTACAGAATCAGTGAATGCATATCTGGAATGGAAAATGCTCAGGAGTTCACAACCTTGGAGGTGGTAGAGGAGTTTCCAAATCTAAGGAACAGGGTCAACACTCCACAAACATGGAGCTCTGCTGGCCTAAAAACTTTTTGAGAAACTGCCTCTGAGCTTCCGCACTTGAAATATTTGTTGTTTTCAGGAGATTTGGCTTCCTCTGTAGTGAGACCATCAAAGCTGGGTCTGCATCTATGTGACCTGGAGGACATGGTTTCTTATTTTCCAATGAACAAGATGAAGCAGTGCTGAATCCTCTCTTTGTAGGTAAACTGAGGCCACTGGGGACTAAGTGTCTCCCCATGTGGACTGTGAAGCCATTTGGTCCTCCTCCACTTTTTGTGGTGTTTTTGCTTCTGCACTGTGAGTTTGGTATTTGTTTCACGAAATACTAGGAGCTAAACTGGGACACAGTGCTGGAGGGAGTTCTGTCACGTGTGGTGGGTCAGGGTCTGCAAGAGAATGCACCAACTAGGCTCCTATCTCTCACAGCTTGCCCCATTGCCCCCTTGTCTATATCAACCTGATTCTTAATTTTCCTCTGAAAACTCTCCATATAACAAGATGCCTTTACATATAAGGGTCTGCTGGCTGCACCATGTCAGTTACAAGCCATTTGGAATCCAGTGGTAGATCCACATGGCTCTACCACGGATGTTTTATCAAACACCTCCCCACCACTGCTCTAGACCCACTACTCAGCAGGCTCCAACTTACTGGCATCTCTGTTCTACACCATTTTCATGAAACTCAGTAAATCAAGGCACTGTCTGGTATACTCATGATCAGCAACAGGACATCCAATGTTTCTCTAGTGCCACCTGGTCATAGGAATTTCAAAAATTTCATGGTATTTATCTAGCCATTTTTCAAGCATGAAATTGGAGGCACTGTGGGTTTCAGTTCATTCAGCAAACATTAAATGGTGAGGAAGATCATTTCAATAAAATCTCTGGAGAACTCTCACAGGCACGGATTCCCAAAGAGTGGACAAACGGTCACATTAGGGCAGGCCCATTGAGGTCTACAATGTGAGGTCCATGTGTGTTTTGACTCTCAACTATGGCTGCCATTTCTTTAAGAATAAAATCATGTGATATCCTTGCTGAGATTCCCAGGCCTCTGTGGAAATCCACCCGGGGCCTAGGTCTCAGTTTCCAAGAGCGACTTTCATGTGTGGCCTCTTAATATCCCAACAAAATTCATGGCAATGCTTCTCTGAGTTCATTTCCAAAACCCAGTCTCTAAGGGGAATCACACCAGAGTTCAAGCCCACGTGGACCCAGTCATTTTTTCCAATGCCACACAAATGACCAAAATTAAAACCAAAACACTCCCACATGGCCCTCATCTTATTCCATATAGTCAATCATCTTAACCTCTGGCTGGAAGTTTCCATGAGGGGCGCAGCCCAAGACAGTGTCCAAAATCTGCTCGTTTGTCCCTCATTTGCCTAAAGTCAGGGTAGCCTTGACACTGTTTCTGTGAACCAGGAGTGAACAAATAAGCCTGCCGTTAATACTTCTGTGTTTCTCCAATTTGAGGCCTACTGATTTTAGGTATCGATTCTTTAGGTGAGTCATGCGAAAACACAAGTACCTCTGCAGTGCTTTGAAGAACTCATTTGACCCAAAGAATCCCTATTCTCATTTGATGAAGTGCAGGAACCTAACAGAGGAAGGCAAGAGACTTCATGCACAATGAATGATATTTTTTGCCATTTTGGTTTTGGAAGCTCACATGGGATCATTCTTAAGATCCATCAGGTGCTGAGAATCTAAGTCACAGCCACACACAGGTCCAAGAGGCTGATAAAGACACATCCCTTTCCAAAGCAATTAAGCAAAGAGCCACAGGTGAGGCCCATTCATTTCCATTTGAAAACTGTTTTTTCAGGCTTCACAAAGGGGTGGCCTGAGGCAAAGACCTTCCTGACATTCAGTGCAACACAACAATAAGTAAGCAAAAGGCCCAAAGCAAGGTTTCTGCACTGAGACTTTCCTGGTCACACTGATATCTGAGTTTTCTGAGATGCTCGCCATTCTCTTCAGCTATCCAGTACATGGCCATGTCACAGAGCTTGGAGGTGGTACATATTTTGGACACAAATCCATGAGCCTATTCTGGAGAGTGGCCAGAATTCAGGAAGAAAACAAGAACTTAGAAAGATAGCAGGTGTTGCACATCGATAAGACAAGCTGCAGTCCATTCATATATTGGGCAGGATGAATTATGGGAATATTTATACTAGACAGGACACATCCATTAATGCATTCTCTTTTCTAATGTCTACAACAACGGACACAGTGGGATACAAAGAAACAGAAACACTCGCCGTGTCAAATGACTTACTAGAAACTGTCCACTCCAAACCAAACAAACCGCCTTTCCTATCTATTCTCAGAACATGAGACAAAACAACAAACCCACACCCACTCCCACAAAGGCACCTCCTTCCCCCAAGTAGGTCTGTGACTATCCAGAGTGTCCACTGACTGGTGGGCCATACTATGTTCCCCCGAAATGGCCTGTCTTCTCTCAGATCTTGTTTCCTTGACCAACTCTGTGAAGATGTCAGGAAAAAGTGGTTAGCCACTACCTGTTTTCTCAGGAAAGGTCCATCTTCAGAGCTCTCCTGGCATTTGGCCATCCTCACATCATTAGGTACCAAGAAAACTGACTCTGTCCTTGGTAAATCCAAACAAGTGAGCCAACTGGGACTGGGAATGGGACTGCCTCTGGGTGCCTGGCTTCTTGGATACCAAGTTCAGAGAGTTCCATCACCAAGGAAATGAGGTATGTCACATTCTTTGAAACTGAATGAGGTCACTGCCTTGGCAACCACTTTGTCCTAACAGTTGCTTCCAAGGGTAACATAAGATGGAGGTTGCCCCTACTTCCTGTGACACTTTCATAAGATAGAATGTATATCAACCATTGGCACCCGGGAACAGCTCTCCACTCAGGCCTGGTTTGGTCCATCTTCTCTACAATAAGAAGAGAGAGATTCAGATTCAGACACATCCCTTCATCCTGACCAGGTTGTTTGCCATGGAAGATGACTTTTGCTCTCTCAGGTGCTTCATACCTGCCTACAACTTCTCCAGGTATCATTTGTGCATGGACATTTGAGGTTCTCATCAGGTGGAAGTTCCCCAACTTTCCTGTATTGTAAGAACCACTCTGACAGCTCTTTTGTCCATTTTGGTTTGGGATGCACACATGGGATTTTTCTTTAGACCCATCATGTTCTGTGAATCTAAGCCACAGCCTCACAAAAGGCCGGGAGGCTGATTCAGAAACATCCATTTCCAAAGCAATTAAGCAAAGAGGCACAGGTAATGACCATTCATTTCCATTTGAAAACTATTTTCTGCAGGCTTCACAAAGTGTGGCCTGAGGCAAAGACCTTCCTGACATTCAGGGCAACAGAATAGGTAAGCAAAAGGCCCAAAGCAGGGTTTCTCCACTGAGACTTTCTTGGGCATACTGATATCTGAGTTTTCTGAGATACTCACCATTCCCATCAGCTATCCAGTACATGGCCATGTCACAGAGATGGAGGTGGTACATATCTTGGACACAAATTCATGAGCGTATTCTGGAGAGTGTCCAGAATTCAGGAAGAAAACAGGAATTTAGAAAGATGGCAGGAGTTGCCCATCCATACGGCAAGCTGCAGTCCATTCATAAATTGCACAGGATGAATGCTTTGAAGCTTTCTCGTAGACAGGACACATCCATTGATGCATTCTCTTTTCTAATGTCTACAATCACGGACACAGTATGATATATAGACACAGAAACACTCACCTTGTCAAAGGACTTACTAGACACAGTCCACTCCAAAACAAACAAACCAGCTTTCCTAACTATTCTCAGAACATGAGACAAAACCACAAACTCACACTCACACCCAAAAAGTCACCTCCTTTCCCCAAGTAGGTCTGTGACTATCCGGAGTGTCCTCTGACTTGTGGGCCATACTATGTTCCCCCAAAATGGCGTGTCCTGTCTCCAATCTGGTCTCTTTGGCCAACTCTGTGAAGTTGTCAGGAGCCCATGGTGAGAAACTACCTGCTTTCTCTGGAAAGGCCAGTCTTCATAGTTTCCAGGCATTTGGCTGTCCTCACATCAGTAGGTACAAAGAAAGAGTGACTCTGTCTTGTTAAATCCAAACAAGTGAGCCCACTGGGACATGGAGTGGGTTTGACTCTCTGTGCCTGGTTTCCTGGATGCCAAGATCACAGACTTTCATTACCAAAACTGTAAGGTGATGTCACTTTCTTCAAGATCTGAATGAAGTCACTGCCTTGGAAACCACTTTGTTTTAACAGTTGCTTACATGGTTCCCAAAAGATGGAGGCTGCCTCTACTTGCTGTGACTCATTCATATGTTAGAATGGTGTATCAACCATAGGCACAGGGGAACAGCTCTCCACACAGGCATGGTTTGGTCCATCTTTTCTACATTAGGAAGAGAGAGGCTAATTCAGACACATCCCATCAACCTGACCAGGTTGTTTGCCATGGAAGATGACTTTTGCTCTCTCATGTCCTTCATAGCTGCCTACATCTTCTCCAAGGATCATTTCAGCATGGACCTTTTAGATTTTCAGCAGCTGGAAGATCGCCTATATTCCTGTATTGTAAGACCAACTCTGTCCCTGCTCTTCTGTAAAATTAGATTGAGGGAAAAGTGTATGGTTAGGGTTAAAAACATGTTCAATTTGGGTTAGGAATCATTCTCTGGAATGAATATTTTTATTAGGAACCTGCGATATTTATAAGAATATATAGGTGAAATATAAGTATGAAAACAGAAATCTAGGTAAGTTTTGAAGCCCAGAAGGGCATTGGGCCCTTGATTGGGATACTTAGCATTGATTTATGTCCTGCACAGTTGTCTCAGTTAAATCAATATACTATGGCATAGGACCTTCTAATTTGGATGATTGAATGTGGAAGAGAACATCCAGTCAAAAAGGGATATTCGGTAGGATTAGGAAAATAGTCGGTTGGTTTAGATAAAAGAGTGAGTATAGGATTTGGACCAAAAGTTCTTTAGCAATAGGGTTTCAGGTAGAGAGTGAATGTAAATGTCAGCACACGTGAAGAGTCAGTCACAATGATGAACTGGGTAAAATATGTAGGAAAGCAATATTTTGAAGACGTATAAATTAATTGGGGGTACAAATAGGTGTACCTTGTGCCTATGAATATAGAGATAATGCATGAATAGACCATTCTGTGAATAAATAATATAACTGGTTCGAACTTTAAATAATGGATTGAATTGATTTCTGAAAATATACAGGAAACCTAATATTGATATACAATCATTCATTCCAAACAGTTATGCATCTAATGGTGATATTAGATTTACGGTTTATCATGAAAAGTGTGTGAGTTTTGCTTCAAAACTGATTATGAAATTAAAAAAAAAAATGTGTTTGCAGAGAAGTCTCATGAAAAGACCAGTCAAGAAACCGGGAGGAATACATGTGTTCTGAAGCAGGAAATGATTAAAAGTGAAAAAATACCTATAAAGTTGTGAACTTGTGGATGAAATATATATCCTATGATGTGCAAAAACTGCAGAAATATTAATGTAGCAGTGTTGAATATAAATGAACGTCAAATACACATCATGTTCCATAGGCATCTACTTGCATTGATGTTAAACTGGGTCAGATACTGTAGAATTATTAGGATTTGTATGCACCATTCACAGAAGTGAGTTGTCAGTAGAAGGAAACAAATATGTATTTCAGGTGGATGAATATTTCCAAAAATAATCTTGAGAAAAGTTGATTATATTTCCTCATGCATGAACATGAATGAATGTATGAATGTAGAGAGTGTATATAAGACACATATATTTCATGTTTTGATAAATCAGGAGAGTATATATATATATATATATATATATATATATATACACCAAAAAAACACACAGAGAAACATAAAAAAAGTAGCAATATATGCCAAATGAAATTTATAATGAAATATATAACATCTACTGATGCAAAAATATATACATTACTGAACATGGAATTATGTATAATGTTGTTGTACTAGGAAGCTCACCCATAGGTTGAATTTTTAGTTCCAACAGCGTTTAAGAGGGGTAGTCTTTTCAAACAATTTATATCTGCCGAGTCAGCAACCTCACAAAAATGTACGTGTGATACCAGGTAGGATTCTATATGTACATATAAAAATACATGTGCTGTATAGGCTACAGAGAAAGGGAGGCAGGAATTCACATATTTGTTAATTTTAAAAACACATGAAAAACTATTCCAAATAAAAATTCACTAGATTTATAACACCTACCATTTATTATGCAAAAGAAAAGTTCAAAAATACACCATGCCTCCTCTGACCTGCTTGTATTTCTGTTCTATTTGGGTTATTTTTCTCCATCATATTAGGATTAGTAGTCAGAGTCTAGTAGGGTATGTGTTAGTGTCAGGGATTCAGTATTTTGAATGGAAAATAGGAAAAAGAATCCAATGTCTATCAAATATGTGCTACACAAAATATTTTCCCTCTCTCATCCAGAACAATGCCTTGACATTACCTTCGCCCCAAGTAAGACACAATTAGTGGAGAAGAGTTATAAAATCTGTGAATATATAACTGGAATGGAAAATGCTCAGGAGTTCACAACCTTGGATGTGGTAGAGAAGTTTCCATAAGTAAGGGACAGGTTAAAAACTCCACAAACATGGAGCTCTGCTGGCCTAAAGGACTTCTTGATAAACTGCCTCTGAGGTTGGGCACTTGAAATATATGTTGTTTTCAGGAGCTTTAGCTTCCTTTGTCGTGAGACCATCAAAGCTGGGTCTGATTCTATGTGACCTGGAGGACATGGTTTCTTATTTTCTAATGAACATGAGGCAGCAGTGGTGAATTCTCTCTTTTAAGTAAAATGTGACCAGTGCGTGCTAAGTCTCTCCCCATCTGGGCTGTGAAGCCATTTGGTCATCCTCCACTTTTTCATGGTTTTTCTTTCTCCTGCATTGGGAGTTTGGTATTTGCTTCAGGAAATACAAGGAGTTTAAAAGGGACACAGTGCTGGATGGAGTTCTGCCACATGTGGTGGGTCAGGGTCTGCAGGAGAATGCACCAACCAGGCTTCTATCCCACATAGCTTTTTCCCTTGTCTATTGCAACCTGATTCTTAACATTGCCATGAAACCTCTCCATATAACAAGACGCCCTTACATATTAGTGTCTGCTGGCCTCACCATGTCTGTCACAAGCCATTTGGAAGCCAATGGCAAATCCATATGGCCACATCAGAGATGTATTATGACACACATACACACCACTGCTCTAGGCACACTACTCAGCAGGCACCAACTTACTGGCATGTCTGTTCTAGATCATTTTCATGAAACACAGTCAATCAAGGCACTGTCTAGTATACTCATGATAAACAACAGGACATCCAAAGGTTCTCCAGAGACATGTTGTATAGTTGGACTTGACATTTGCATTATATAAGGTAGGAGTTATAAATCTAGTCAAATTTTAATTGAAATATTCTCCATGTGTTTTTAAACTTAACAAATATGTGAATTCTTGTTTCCCTTTTCTGTAGCCTATTCACACATGTATATTTATATGCATATATAGAATCCTACCAGGTATCACACGTACATTTTTGTGAGGTGGCTGTCTTGGCAGATACAAATTGTGAGATGAGTTCACTCCTCCTAAATGCTGTTGGAAATGAAAATTCAACCTATAGGAGAGCGTCCTAGTAGAACAACATTATACATTAACTCATGTTCAGTAAAATAAATATATTTGCATTTGTGGATGATACATATTTACTGATGAATTTCGATTGGCATTTATATTGGTACTTTTTAATGTCTGTGAGTGTTGTGTGTGTGTGTGTGTGTGTGTGTGTGTGTATATATAGATATAGATATAGATATAGATATACTCTCCAAATTTTTCAAAATATGAAATATATGTGTCTAATATACACTCTCTAAATTCATTCATGTTCATGTATGTGGATTTATAATCCACTTTTCACAAGATTATAATCAGAAATATTCATCCACCTGAAATTCATATTTGTTTCCTAGTACTGAAAACTAACTTCAGTGAATGGTGCATACAAATCCTAATTATTCTACAGTAACTGACCCAGTCTAACATCAATGCAAGTAGACTTCTATGGGACATGATATGTAATTTGTCATTCATTTGTATTCGACACTGGTACATTATTGTTTCTTCAGTTTTTGCACATCACAGGATATATATTTCATTCACAAGTTCACAAATTAATAAGCATTTGTTTCAACTTTAATCATCTTGCTTCAGAACACATGTATTGTCAGGGTTTCTTGACTGGTCTTTTCATGAGACTTCTTTCCAAACACATTATTTTGAATTTCCATAATCATTTTGAAGCAAAACTCACACACTCTTCATAATAAACCAAAACACTAATATTTCCATTAGATATATACCTGGTTGGAATGAATGATTGTATATTAATATACGATTTCCTTTAATTTTTCAGATATCAGTTCAATTCATTATTTAAAGTTCAAAAAAGTTATATTATTTATTCACAGTATGGTCTATTCATGCTTTTTCTCTGTGTTCCTAGAAACAGGGTACACCTCTTTGTACCCCCGATTCTCATTTTACATCTTCAATATATTGCTCCCAGAAATGGTGAAAGAAATACTCATGTCACCTCATTATCACAGTAATATTCTGGACAAAAAATGGAAAGGTCACACTTATGATTGTACCAAAGCCTAAATGGAAAGTGAACATGGATTTCTAAAAACATCCATGTCCAGGTTGCCTAATGCTGTCAATTGTCAATCCTATTGGTGACTACATATTTGTTTTTTTCCTAATTTATATATTCAAACTCAACCCTGTTGAAAATGTCTAATTCTATCACTCACTTTATACTTTGCCTGATTTCGTAATGTTTCTATTGATATCTGCTTTTCTACATATTTTCCCCAGTTCAACATAGTGACTGACTCTTCATATGTGCTGACATTTACATTCACTCAACAACCGAAAGTCTATTGCTAAAGAACTTTTGGTCCAAATCCTATACTCACTCTTCTTCCTAAACCTACCGACTATCTTCCTAATCCTACTGAATATCCCTTTTTGACTGGATGTTCTCTTCTAAATTCAATCATCCAATGTACAAGGTCCTATGCCATTGTATATCGAATTATCTGAGGCATCTTTGCAGAACATCATTCAAAGCAAAGTATCCCAATCAAGGGCAAAAACCTTCTGGGCTTCAAATCATACCTAGATTTTTGTTTTCCTACTTATATTTCACCTCTATATTCTTGTAAATATTGCAGGTTCCCAATACCATTATTCATCACATAGAATCACCTCGTAAACCAATCAAACCTGTTTTTAACCCCAAGTATACACTGTTCCCTCAATCATTTTACAGAAGAGCAGGGACAGAGTGGTTCTTACAATACAGGAAAGTTGGGGGACCTTCCACCTGATGAGAACCTCAAATGTCCATGCACAAATGATACCTGGAGAAGTTGTAGGCAGGTATGAAGCACCTGAGAGAGCAAAAGTCATCTTCCATGGCAAACAACCTGGTCAGGATGAAGGGATGTGTCTGAATCTGAATCTCTCTCTTCTTATTGTAGAGAAGATGGACCAACCAGGCCTGAGTGGAGAGCTGTTCCCGGGTGCCAATGGTTGATATACATTCTATCTTATGAAAGTGTCACAGGAAGTAGGGGCAACCTCCATCTTATGATCCCCATGGAAGCAACTGTTAGGACAAAGTGGTTGCCAAGGCAGTGACCTCATTCAGTTTCAAAGAATGTGACATACCTCATTTCCTTGGTGATGGAACTCTCTGACTTGGTATCCAAGAAGCCCAGGCACCCAGAGGCAGTCCCCATTCCCAGTCCCAGTTGGCTCACTTTGTTTGGATTTACCAAGGAC